>NC_047117.1:12493587-12748587 GCF_902500255.1 Thalassophryne amazonica
CATACATATACACACATACATACACACACATACATATACATACATATACACACATACATACACACACATACATATACACACATATACACACATACATACACACACATACATATACACACATACATATACATACACATACATATACACATACACACACATACACATATACATACACATACACATATACATACACATACATATATACATACACATACACATACATACACATACATACACATATACACATACACATACATTGCTTTCATAATCCTAGATAAACACAAGACTCCTGCACATTGTTTAAAATGTTGGTACAGAATAAATAATTACTCATTTGTAAGTACAACTCTGACAAGTGCACAAACTCAGTACAACTCAGACAAGTTTACATCTGAAGACATGGGTCAAATTAAAACAAAAGTTGATGTGGGAGAGTGTGCTACAGTCAGCACAAAACACCAATCATCCACTGCTGTGCCTCTTTATTTGTGGACATAATGCGTTAACACACTGCTGTGACACTCTATTGTACATTCACTGTAGAGAAACAAAGTTGATGCAACCTCTTGCAATTGGGAAAATTATCTCTGTCTAGACACGAGCATCAGAGAAAAGTCAGATTGCAGCAATGTTAAGTGCGTCATTATGCAGTGCATCACAGCACTTCACTTGTTTCACATCATGTTATGTTACAGCCTTATTCCAAAATGAAGTTAATTCATTTTTTTCCTTTAAACTTATACTCACAACACCCCATAACAGCAACATGAAAAAAAGTTTATTTTTGCAAATTTATTAAAAAAAATGTTTTTTTTTTAATAAATTTGCAAAAATAAACTAAGAAATCACACGTACCTAAGTATTCACAGCTTTTACCCAATACTTTGTTGATGCAACTTTGGCAGCAATTACAGCCTCAAGTCTTCTTGAATATGATGCCACAAGCTTGGTGCACCTATCTTTGGACAGTTTTGTCCATTCTTCTTTGCAGCACCTCTCAAGCTCCATCAGGTTGGATGGGGAGAGTTGGTGCACAGACATTTTCAGATCTCTCCAGAGATGTTCAATCAGATCCAGGTCTGGGCTCTGGTTGGGCCACTCAAGAACATTCACAGAGTTGTCCTGAAACCATTCCTTTGATATCTTGGCTGTGTGCGTAGGGTCACTGTCCTGCTGAAAGATGAATCGTTCCTCAGTGGTTTTCATCCAGGATGTCTCTGTACATTTCTGCATTCCTCTTTCCCTCAATCCTGACTTGTCTCCCAGTTCCTACTATTGAAAAACATTCCCACTAGGGATGGATTTGGAATACTGGTTCCTGTTAAGAATCGATAAGAAATGGTTTGATCCACTGACATCAGTAGCCTTTTTGCTTAACAATTCCCTTATAGGTCCTTCAGTTCACATTACGCCGGGGCGGCCATTGTTTTTGAGGGTGTTTATCAGGAAAATGATCATTTCTCTACGTCATTTCTTGCTGGTTCTCTGCTTCGCTGCTTTTCAGAAGAGGCAGGTCCGCAATTTCTTCATTAACTCCCCTAAAAGCCATTTAAAGATGTCAATTGTGAGTCACCATTGTGCAGATTAAAGTCACTAACTGGGACTCCTGTCTTTCAGGAAAACGAGAATCATCCTCCGCTATGTTCCTGTTTTGTGGGACTAACTGCACAGCTTCAAACGCTGCGCGGTTCTCTGCCAAGTAAAGTTGGAAAAATAGATTTCGGTCAGAATTAATAACTTCAAAGCAAACCACTGTTAAATCAAATGACAGCTCCTTCCAAACATTGTAATATTGACAACAAACTGCAACAGACCAAAGCTGTTTTTTTTTACTCCTCCCAAAATGAGATGTCCTGCATTCGTTATGAAATACATCCTGACGTGCAGCGCAGCCGGCTGCATGAGCTCAGATCATGGCTATGGGGTTACAGCTCTCTCATTAATACCTAAAAGGAAATGCTTTTGACAAAAACTACAGATTTTGTTTTTTTGTTTTTTTCTATTTATGTCCAGAGATTTAGGATCCATCATGTACAGATGTTATTTATGTCCAGAGATCAAGGATCCAGTGACCATTTTCATATTTACTTACTTTTAAGACTCAATAAATTCACAAGAGGTATTGATAAGGGAATCAATAAGGAATTGGATTGATAAGCAGAATCAATAATGGTATCCACATCAATAACATCTTATCAATACCCATCCCTAATCGCCACAGCATGATGCTGCCACCACCATGCTTCATTGTACGGATGGTGCCTGGTTTCCTCCAAACATGACATTTTAACAGGCTGTGTTCATGACTAATGGACGTGCACGTACACTAAGTCTTCTCACAGTGGAGAGCAGCTGCTGTTTTTACCGTGACTGCATCAAAATGAAGTTACCACTTAAAAATAGATTATCATAACATGACATCACGCTGATGTAAACATTGCAGTTAATCTGCGACTGTGTTCTTAACTTTAGCAGCTACATTCCATTCAACAGCACGCTGGGATGTTTCCTCAAAGCTGAATAAATACTATCGGAATCACTCAGATTAACGAGTACTCACGAGTAATTTGCTTTTGACAGTCACCATAGCTGTTTGTTGCGATTGCCGTATACTTTGAGCCAGTCATGGAAGTGCACAAAGTAACTCCTGGTGTATCATCAGATGGTCACTAACAGCCTAAATCTAAGTTGTTATGATTTCTGTGTGACATGTCCTACTTCTGGAAAAACTGAGTGAGGAAAGCCACAAAGACACTCATAACAAATCTAAAGAAGTTATAGGCATCTGTGGTTGCGTTTGTAGAAACTGCGCAGTGTAACTTTTGACTGTTGCATCAGCGGTTATGAAGCTTCATGGTGGAGTGCCACAGAGAAGGATTTTCTTAAAAAGATGTGAAATTTCAGCTACGGTTTGCCAGAAGGTACATGAGAGATTTGATCTGTTTTGTTGCATGAAAATCCTTCTCTGCAACCACTTCACTAAGAGGCTGTGAGAGCTACAAATGCTCCCTTTGGCGTCAAACTGTTTGCGTTAAACAGTTATGACCTTGTGTTTGAACTTTTATGGTCACCCAAGGTCACAGGTCAGGTGACCAACAAATAATGAATGTGATATATGACTTCCTGTTAGTGTTTAACATTATCCACAGCTGTATGTTTAACCAATTCATTGGAATGGCCATTCTATAAACCCCAATATACACCCACTAAGCTGAAATTCTGACCTCAGTTTGTGAGTGACCTCTAACCAAATTTTATCCCTGGCTGGCCACACGGGGATCATGGTAAGTCTGCGGGTGCATGCATCTGTCCATCATGTTTTTTTTCTTGCAACACTATAGCTTAACAACTTATCCAATACATTCCACAATTGATAAGACAACAGATGCTCAAAATGCCTTACAGTGATGACTCACATTTACTTACACAGCCATGACCGGTACCCATTCTTACAGATGGGTGGAATGAGACAACACAGATTAAATGTCTTTTCCAACGCCACAGACAGATCTTGAAGGGGACTGAACTCAGGTCTATATGCCAGCCGGCCAGCTCCTTAGCCACTGAACTACACGCATAATCATATACGAGGTTTTGGGTTATACAACACTAGACTCAGTCTGTGCATGCATGTTCATCCTTTTTGTGGCTTACGACTGTGACTTATACATGAATGCTTCAGTTGCTACTGGTGGCTGCGTGTGATACCGCTGTGCTTAAATACAATGATGGTTAAATATGCAATGAAATTTTAATTCATTAAAACAGCCATTCTGTTGTGGGTGTTCAACAAAACATTCCTCTTCAAGCATTCACTAATCTGGCCACTGAATATATTCTGGAGGACTCATAAAAACAGCGTCCTAAATGACCTGATGCACTGACAGAGTAAGAAACCTGTGTGCATGTATACCTCGCGCACACAGATATCAACTGCCTTAAAAGTGGAGGTCATGCTTGAGAACACATGAATTGCATTCACCCTACGGCGAAATGGAAAAAACACGGTTGCCCACACAGACGTTTCATTAAAATTCTCCGGTAGGCTTAGTTTGCCACAGTGTGACTCAGGGGAGTTAAGAGGGCCTGACTGAGAAGAAAACAAACACACACGCACACACACACACACACAATTTAAAAAAGGGTTGGGCATAAATTGAGGAAGCCAGCTGAGTAACTTTGGAAGATGAAAGTAACCGGATTAGATGCTTGCATGCAGCTGTGCACGTTTGTGACTGTGTGTCTCTTCTAGATTTCTTAAGTTTACATCTCCGTGTTCGTCCTAATCCCTTCAGCCAATAAGAATGTCATATCAGCCATTAAGTTCTACAACTTTTCCACTTGATGCCACTAAAAAAAAAAAAAAAAAAAAAAAAAAAAAAAAAAAAAAAAAAAAAAAAAAAATCACACCTGGGTCCAATTGTGTTTGAAAAACTGTCAGAAACAGGACATATTTGTGCGAATCAATCTGCAGTGTCAGGTGGACTTGGCTGCCACCCCTGGGGTTATTAAATTGGTTTCTTTGTGCCAGACACGTAAATCCATCACAGAAAACAGTTGCAGGGAAGTCATTTGAAGTTGAACAGACCTGTAGATTGTGTCTCTCCAACCTCAACTCCAGAATGTTGTTCTGCTCCTCCAAACGCTGCCGCTCTCCCTCCAAATCTTCAATCTTTAGTCTCAAAAATGCACAAACACATTAAAATTCAGTACCTTATTCATATCCATCAAGCAGAATGAACTCCATGCAGATCACAGTGTTAATCCTGGTTGGCACAACAATGAATATTTCATGTTTCGGCCATTAAAGTATTTGCGGCACAGTCTTGGTGGTGGTGTGTTAACTACCTGAGTATGCCGACCTCTTCTTTGCTCACTGAAGAAGGTTGCTGGCTCTTTACAGAGTCCAGCTCCAGCTCCATCTAGGACACACAGAAGGAAAATGGACCTATTGCACAAACAGACTGCTTTTGGCCCAGTGCCTGGGAAAAACCTTTTGGTTCATCCTGAGACCTCTATTACAGTCTGCTGCTATCTTTCTTGACAGGTACTGCAAAAAATGGAAATACCCTTGAGACAACTTCAGCCACCTGACTTGTTTTCCACCTCAATGTCCTACTCTTTCTTGCCCTACTGGTACATTTTCTTCTGCCTGCAGCTGCGTTTTTCTCTGATCTCTCACACTTCTCCTCAAATACTCCTAATTTGCATTTGCACAGCCATTTCTGCGTTTCTCTGACGGCATTCGTCTGTGCCTCAGCTCGTCCTTGCTCCTAACGTTCCATAGATGGATAAGTAATTACTACTATACCAAACAGGTGGATTTCACGCGTCAATTCTTATTGCCATGGCTATGCTGATGTGTCCTTGGTAACAAGGAGCAATGAAAGGAGCGTAAATCACTGAAAGCACAACACACAAACCTATTCACACTGTGTAAGCAAGTGGAAGTCATACATGCCAGTTCAGCTTTATCTCAGGAGTTTAATTTTTCAGATCTTTTCTGCCATTTTATAAAACATCAAATTGTGTTAGTATTTCTCACAGATGCGGACACGGTAAAATTTGTTCACACACTGCACATACTTTTAAAAGAAACTTGCCAAGAAAGACCTGCTCAGTTCAGTGAGAATTTCATCAGAGGGAGCCGATGTGCTTGGATCACAAGCAGTTACCCGAGTGGGAAATGAGCCGTGGGAATGTCAGGTCCCACTTTGATGAACATGCATCCTGAAAAGTGGCACCTTTGTCTGTAAAATCAGCTCTTTAATTTGAGATTGTTGTGCATTGTTGTACTGTACTTTTTAGTACTGGCATATTCATTATAAAGTTACTATGATTATCACTGTTAATGATGTGTAACTTGTTTTGGGATATAAGTTGTAACAGAGTATAAGTCACAGGAGCTCCTAAACTAGTAAAATAAAAAAAATAAAAAAAAAGAGAGAGAGAGAAGGAAAATACAATACCTTGTCAAACATTAAGGGTCCATTAGAGTGCCTATGAAGAATCTGTATATTTCATCGTGTTGTGATCTTGTTTTAACTATGGTGAATAAGGGTGAAGCGATACATCAGATATTGTATTAATTGCATTGTGGGGCCTGTACAAATTGTATCATATTTTGAAACGAGTCTCACAATACCAAAAAAAAAAAAAAAAAAAAATCAATGACTGCATAGAAGAAATACTAATCACTTGCATGACAAGCATATACAATTTACACAATATACAAACAGGAAACAGATAACGTCAAGGATTGCGATTTATATTTCAGAATAATTTGTTTCTTTAAAGTTAAACATTCACCACAGATTATAATTACATATTGTGATATCTACTGATTTGTGGAGCTAGGGTATCGTTCCACCCCTAACAGTAGGATTTTTTCCATTCTTTTCTATCGCAAACTGACAAACTTTGTTGTTCCTCTGCATTGCAGATGAACCTGTATTGTTGTTGTACACGCTGAATGGAATGTGTTCTTCCATCTGACGCAGATGCTCAAAGTGCTTTACAATGATGCCTCACATTCACCAGTTCACTCTGTCTGCGGGTGCATGCATCTGTCCATCATGTTTTTTTTCTTGCAACACTATAGCTTAACAACTTATCCAATACATTCCACAACTGATAAGACAACAGATGCTCAAAACGCCTTACAGTGATGACTCACATTTACTTCCACAGCCATGACCGGTACCCATTCTTACAGATGGGTGGAATGAGACAACACAGATTAAGTGTCTTTTCCAACGCCACAGACAGATCTTGAAGGGGACTGAACTCAGGTCTATATGCCGGCCGGCCAGCTCCTTATCCACTGAACTACACGCATAATCATATACGAGGTTTTGGGTTATACAACACTAGACTCAGTCTGTGCATGCATGTTCATCCTTTTTGTGGCTTACGACTGTGACTTATACATGAATGCTTCAGTTGCTACTGGTGGCTGCGTGTGATACCGCTGTGCTTAAATACAATGACAGTTAAAGATGCAATGAAATTTTAATTCATTAAAACAGCCTCTGTTGCCACATGCACAAACACACACACACACTGACACATACACAAACTGATATCTGCCATTCAATGCGTTCAACTGTACATCAAGAGCAACTTTGGGTTTAAGGACGTTGCTCAGGAGACCTTATCAATTTTCCCATCTGATGAAGAATCAAAACTGCCATGGTTGTGCAACAATTGCAGAAGTGCTACGAGTGTTTTTGCACACCTGGTACAAGTCCGGCGGTTCATTCACAGGAAAAGAGATCTTCACTCACCAGTTTGCCGTGGCTACAGATTGTGACCTTCTCGGGGACATATCCGTAAATGTGAGAATGGGTTTAAGGATACCATGACTGTCCCAGAGGTGATACCGCACATTTAATCCGGGCAAGATACTGTACAACTGCCATAACATTAATGAGGACTCAGACCCCGGAGTCAGATCCGGTGCTGACAGCCGAGTCCGTGTCTGTGCCCCGTTGATGGAGCTCAAAATGTAATTCACCATTATGCCTTATTTTCGTAAGTTGGAAGGTGAATGGCAGCTTCCTTAGTATAACAAAGGAATGGAAGCTGCTGTGTACAAGATCATACCACCCATATCAAGTGTTCCTCCTGTTGGGATGGTTGACTGTTTTTATAACATCACACAAAATGATATTAAATAACATGTACTGCATCAGACTTGATTGTTAAATGTTTTTAATCTGCAAATGAAAATGAAAATCTCTCCAATATGATCTGTCAGCTTTGCGTATCTGGAAGAAGCAATTTTACTCACATTCTGTGTTGCACAACTGCTAAAGTTCTGTCAAGCTGTGTAGGAGTGATCAAGTGAACAAAATTTCCAAATCCAGTCACAAACTCGATAAGACTGATATCTGGACTCCGAGTTTGTGTCTCCAGGATATTAACATCTATCCAGCACTTATTGCGCAGATTTGGCTTTACGACTGGAGTCGTCAGGATATTCCTGTATTTTTCTGCATTAATGATCCCCCCTCCATCCTAAAAAGCCTCCCAGGACATGCAGCGGAGAAGGATTCCCACAGCGTGACGCTGCCTCCAACATGTTTCACAGTCAGGACTGTGTGTGTACAACGCCTTTTCATCTGATCATCAAGAAGCTGAATTTTGGTCTCATCAAACCACGGCACTTTCTACCAGCTGACTTCAGACTCTCTTGCATGTTGGCTGGCCGAACTGAGCAAAGATTTAATATGTCGTCTTAAAAATATGTCTCTCTCTGTCACTCAACTCCATGTGATATACTGTGATGAGAAATTTTCTTGTATTAAATCTATGACATCAGATTTGAAATCATTTCAGAGTTGTCGGGAGCATCCCTTTGTCTTCATGGTGTAGGATTTGCCACAAAACTGACTTATGACAAGTATAAATCAACCAACAACAGGTGTATTTATCAGTTAAAACCCTTTAACTAAACAGAGGTTATTCTCTGAACCAATCAAGAAAATATTAATCTGTCATTAACCTCTGGATCTGTTCCGAAATGTTTTAAATCTGCAGTGATTAAACCATTACTTAAGAAATCTAATCTTGACCCTAGTGTATTGAAAAATTACAGGCCGATATCAAATCTATCATTCTGTTCCAAAATTTTAGAAAAGGTAATTTCACGGCAGCTCGTAGACCACCTCACTGAGCTGCTGCAGTCTGCTTTTAGGAAATATCATTCCACAGAGACAGCGCTCACTAAAGTAGTGAATGATCTTCTGCGAGCAATGGACTCAGACACCACTACGGTTTTGGTGTTGTTAGATCTCAGTGCTGTGTTTGATACAGTGGATCATCATATTTTGCTCGATAGGTTGGAGAATCTTTTTGGGATTACTGGAAGTGACCTTGCCTGGTTGATGTTATATCTGTCCAGTTGCTCTCAATGTGTTTTCTATAATAACACTACCTCTAACCTTAGTGACATGAGATTTGGTGTTCCACAGGGATCTGTTTTAGGCCCCTTGCTTTTCTCCCTGTATGGCATCAGTTTGACCAGCTGGCACTCGGCCTTTGTCCGTATGTACATCATACGGACAAAAAGAGGAACCTTGGGGTAATTTCTGATCCCACGCTGTCTTTTGACCTCAACATCAGGGATGTTACCAGGACTTCTTTTACCATCTGCAAAATATAGCGAGGAACGGCCCCATCCTGTCTATGGCTGATGCTGAGACCGTGATTTATGCTTTTGTTTCTTCTAGACTAGATTATTGTAATGTTCTATTTTTAGGGTTACCGCAGTGCAGCATTAGGGGTCTTTAGCTGGTTCAAAATGCTGCCGCCAGATTGTTGACACATAGCACAAGGTCTGAACATATCACACCCATTTTAGCATCCTTGCACTGGCTCCCTGTCTCTGTGAGAGCAGATTTTAAGGTTTTGTTATTGACTTATAGTTCATGGACTGGTGCCATCTTATCTGGCTGATCTGGTGGAACTTTACGTGCCGGCCCAGGCTTTGCGGTCGCAGGATGCAGGACTTCTCTGTGTTCTCAGGGTGAAGAAGTCAGCAGGTCAAAGAGCCTTTTCTCATCGTGCACCCACCCTGTGGAACAGTCTTCCTGCGACTGTGAGGCAGTCAGAGTCCGTGGATATTTTTAAGTCAAGACTGAAAATCCATTTTTATTCTCTTTCTTATGAATAGTATTAATTTTTTTTTAATCTGTTTTATTCTTTTATTTCTGCTTTTAATTATGTATTTGAAATTTTTTATTCATTTTAAATTATTTATTTAAATTTTATGTTGTATTGTTTCATGTAAGGCGCCTTGAGATGGCTTTGCTGGGATTTGGCGCATTATAAGCTAATTAAATTAATTTAAAAAATTCAATTCGATAAATCAATGAGGAAAATTATTGTTAGTTGCAGTCCTAGTACAGTAGAGATTCTCACCGCATGCAGCTGTAGTTTGAGAGTCCTGGTATCCTCCTGTGCTTTGGTCAGCAGGGCCTGGAAGATTGGACGGGGGGGGGGGGGGGGGGGTATAGTGTTAACAAAAAAAAGTAAATTAAGTAAAAACCACATGACTGCACTGTAGAGCAACATATCTCCATTAAATGAGACTTGATCTCACCATCATTAGTCAGCCTTTGTTACGAGTAATGTTTGTTAATATGAATTATTGGCGCCAAATTTCATCTTCTGAGACATGCTCCAGGTGCACGCATTACAAGTGGTGTTTTAAGTACTCAAATGTATTTTACTTTTTTCTTCATCTGCTGTAGGAGAATCCTGAAGACTCCCAAAAAAGCTGAACACAGTCATGTTGCCATGCGATGTTTATAACTGGTATGTGGTACAACGTATTGTCCATATAATAGAATTTAGTGTTAAAGCGGAGAAAACAAAAGGATTTTAAGACTTCAAACTACAAATTTGCACTTGTCCGTTTTGGACATAAGAGCTTTGTTCCGGGAGAAGTAAACAGACAGCGAGCATCTGCCGTAGACTTCAGTGTCAGTTAAAGCACAGATTATCTCAATCAGTAGCCAATTTAAAGGTGCCTTGACACTTGCATGCATTTTGGCTCCGCACTCCCGCGCACTTCATTGTGACAATACCACCTGTGTTCCTAGCTGGATGTCGCAGTTTGTGCCGCTGAACGCTGCATATATAAAATAATTATTTTGTAGCGGATGAATCATTTTCTCTCAGAGTGTGGCTGATGAAAACACCTCTAATTGCTTCCGGAATCACAGAGGACCGATACAGCTGCAGCTTTTCTCTCTCCCTCTCTCGTGCGCTTCATGAGGTGGAGAACGCATTTGGAATAGTCTAAAATGTAATTATTTGTAATGTTTATATCGCAATGGCTTGGTAAAACAGTTGCACGTTCATTCCTTCTTATGAGTATCTGTAAAATGAAGTTTATGATAGATTTAACATCTTGTTATAATCGTTCAGATGAGCTGTGCTGTGATGCGGTGCGCTGACGCAGTGACTCCCACTCCCACTCAGTGTTTTATAATTGTTTGCGCAATGTTCACATGAAGTTCACATAATTAATGCGACAGATTTTGAGGATTATAAAATTTTGTTTTTCTTTGCACACTTGTACGAAGCCACACACAGTTTGACTTTACAATGAGGTTACTCTCCTGTGTCAAGGCACATTAAGAGTTCAAATCTGAACTTCATAGTCAAATTACCCCCCACCCCCCACTAAATGCACACACACACCCTTTGTATGTGTTGCTCTGTTTTTATGAAACCAGGAAGCATTTGTTCACATTCATGTAAATGCATGAAAACCCACCTCCATCTCCACATTTTGGCTCTGTGTCTTCTGCAGCATTTCCTCTGCCTCCTTGAGCCGCTTGCCGAGTTGTGGGGCATACTCTGTAGGCGTAAATTCACTGTCATATGACTCTAGAATGGAACGCATTCCATCACGCTCCTGCAAAATACATATACATCAACATAAATGCAAAAATTGGAAATCTGCTGACAATTTGTCATGCAGCCACGACACTGAAATTGAGCTACTGCATATGTAATACTTTCACACTGACGTGAGAGTAACTGACATTTTATGATTTGTCTGTGATGTGCCACTATGGCAGGTAAATGTTTTTTGTTTTTTTTTGCAAAAGCAGAACAAAGTATTCTGTGCCATTCTCATCCCAGCTGTGACAAGAGAGGCTGGAGTTTACGTTCATGCTCATCTGTATTTCTTCTAACGTAATAAATCAAAGTCAAACATCTCTACAGACAAAAGAAAGAATAAATCAAAAAATTTACATCAGAAAAATGTCTGCAAATGAAACATAAAATATTAGGCTGCCTCTGACTTATCTGAGATGAGATCTTTTCTTTTTTTCCCTTCTCTAATAATGGAATGAAAGACGAGTAAATCAAAACAAGTAGCTGCTTCACACAGAGAAACGTTTCTCTACAAACTCATGATTACCAGTTTGTGTCTCCATGCATGGACAAATTTAGACACGCACACACACAGACACACGAATTGTACTGTTACTGTGAGCACAGATTTTAAGGTTTTGCCATCGACTTGCAGTACAGAAGCCTGGATGGTTTTATATCCTCTCATCTTATGGAATGTGTTAAGCCATTCCGTGCCTTGCGGTCTCAAGATGTAGACTCACTTTGTGCTCCTACGGTTAATTAAAAAGACGATGGCAGGCAGTGAACAGTTTCCTTATGGTGCTCTGACCAAAGGGAACGCTCTGCCTCACCAGAAACCCGAACCACCTCAGCTGGCTCCTTGTGATGTGAAGAAGCAGCTGCTCTACTCCGAGTCGCTCCTGACTATTCGAGCCCTCTCCCTAAGTGTAAGCCCAGATACTCAACAGAGGAATCTCATTTCTGCCGTGAGCATCCACAGCCTTTTGGTCATTCCCAAAATTCATGACCACAGGCGATGATAGGAGCGTAAATCGACATAAACAGGGTCTCATCTTTTGGCTCAGGTGATTATTATAATCTAAATATCACTTTTGGTGTAATAAAATTATTGCACTAATGCAATTTTATGATCACAAATTAGTCAAAGCAACACACAGGGCCCTAGATTTGTTTCCCAGTTGTGATGTCCCATGTTGACTTAGTCTACAGGTGCCCTATATGCCTGCATCCTTCCAACATCCTCCAAGTGGGTGGGCGAGCTGCAACGGTACTATTCTGGGTCCCAATGCACTGAAAGGTGTATCTGAAGATCTAAAAAAAAAAATACTGTCTGTGAAACAACTCTGTGAAAAGTCTGCAGGGAAGTGACTGCAAGGAAAGATCTGCTGACTACAGGGAAAGTCCACTATCTTGGATCTTTTTGGGTGCGCATAAGACCAATGGGCCAATTACGAGTTTTGGCAGTGTCTGCGGTGGTATCTGTCAAGCTTACCTAGGTTTCTTAACACATAGCTATATCCTCTGTTGACTGGTGGTGGAGGGGTGGGTGCCCTGTGTAACACATGTGGACCGCCCAAGGTGATTCAGGGCTACTAAAGCTGGTGGGGGAGCTGTAAATATGGTACTACTCTGTGTCCCACTATGGTGGCGATATATCAGTTGTCTGTCTGTGCGGTTGCCAACTAGGAGCAAAGGAAACCAAAATTTTGCGAGAATGTGTGAACTTGTGACTCAATGGGTGCAATGTTGAGAAATGTTGGAATCTCAGAATGCAAAAGATGGAGAACTACACCCTACTTTTTCTGGGTCAGGCTCAATATTTAATTTAATTTAATTTATATATTTAATTTAGTTTTCATTTATGTAGCAGCAAATCACAACAAAGTTGCCTCAAGGCGCTTCACACAAGTATGGTCTAACCTTACCAACCTCTAGAGTAAGCACACAGGTGACAGTGGTAAGGAAAAACTCCCCCTGATGATACTGAGGAAGAAACCTCCAGCAGACCAGAGTCAAAGGATTGACCCTCTGCTTGGACCATGCTATCGACAAAACTGACAATACAAGAAATTACACAGGAAATTTGGGGAGATTTTGGGAGTCCATGCTGGTGCACAAGATGGGAGGCCTGCACCTTAAACAGAGAGGAAAATAAAACAGAATCAGGTGGCAGAAAGATAGCAAATACAGTATAATTTATCAGCATTTAGCAACAACAAAAACAGAAGAAATAATAAGGTGGTCGCCGGCCACTAGCCCTAAGCTTCACTAAAAGACCCAGACTTTAGATAAATTTGAGGAAGCATCACATATCAGTACATAAATGGCTTAAAGGCACCTGATAAACTGTAAGAATAATGAGCCGCAAATACCATAAGATTAGTTCCTAGGTTACCATACGAAAACAAATTATAACCCTAATCTAATTTAGCATGAGAGTCGCCAGATCAAAACCAATTTAATCTATTAGAAGATGATTGAAGCAGGTTCATTTAAAAACATTGTATACGAAATCATCCTTAATTCAACTTTATTTGTTTTGGCACTAAAGCAGAGTGATTTGTAATGCAGCATTAGTCAATTTCCTAATATGTACATCCTGTGCACAACCCTGGAAATGAGAGAAGGGAAAAACAAAACAGAAGCAAACACAAAAAGGTACAAATGTCTTTAGAGGTCAGTTTGTATGTATGTTGCCGTTCCTAACTGCAGGGCCTTTGAACATTTATTGTGCTATTAACCTTCAATGAAATTCACCCAATCTAAATCAAAAATCTGCAGGCTTTTTCCTGATAATTCTATTTCAAAGGAAAAAGAATGTCTACTAACGTTTGCTGAAAAATTGCTTTTATGTCATCTTTATCATCTACTGCATGGAAGTGACTACAATTAAGAGCGCTCAGCAAGCAAATCTCTCAACCCCACACATGAGCAAGATATAAATGATACACATCTTTGTATTGAAATGTTCAATTAATAATAATAATAATAATAATAATCAATAATTTTATGACATTTTACTCATGCTGGGTTCTAGACTGTTAGTAGAAAAAAAACTTTTGAAATTGAAACCATCCAAAACTTGGAGAAACTTTTGCTAGGGGTTCAAGGGGGGACTGCGAAGTTATGCCTTTTCTGATTTTGTCAAAATACCTACACACTTAAAGTTATAACTACTATAAAGATACAAATCATCAAATAAATACTTAATACTATATTTTACAGAGTATAAATTAACTGGCAATGTTTTCTGTATTATGGGCCTGTCACATCTTGACAATTTAGCCAGCGTATGCTGACATATGAAGAATTTGGCCCTGGGTAGGTTGAATAAGTTATAAAACTGTCACACCATGACAATTTAGCTAGCGCATGCAGACAGCCCCATTTCCACTAAACGGTCCGGGTCGGTATGGCACGGGTTGGAACGGTTAATTCTGGCATTGCTTGTGTTTCCACCGCCACCATTACCCTTTTGTCTGGTAGGTGGAGCATGCAATTTCAATTTAATGCATTTTATATAGCGCTAAATCACAAAAAAGCTCCGTCAAGGCGCTTCACACAGGTAAGGTCTAACTTTACCAACCCCCAGTGCAAGCATACAGGCGCAGTGGCAAGGAAAAAACTCCCTCTGATGATATTGAGGAAGAAATCTCAAACAGACCAGACTCAAAGGGGTGACCCACTGCTTAGGCCATTCTAACAGTTACAAGGTTTTTACAGTTTCACAAAGCTGAAGAAACAAAAAACCTGACATCAAAACATCATGTGCTTTAGTGCTTTGATTTGCAGGAAAGCTCTACATTTATTTATTTATTATAATTATTTTTAATTACAAAGGTGTGATTTTTCAGTATACAAGTTGCACTGGAATATAAGTTGTGGAACCAGTGGGGGGATGTAACTTACATCCTGGAAAATATAGTTATTAAAAGATCATTGGTTTCTTTGGATGAACAAAACTGAAAAAGGGGGAGTGGAGAAACCTTTATATACATGTATTAAGTTATTATAATGTACAAGTTATATATGTATTAAAATTTGCTGCCAAAAAAAAAAAGTGTTGTGCTATGTGGCATGATATAATCTCCAACACAATGTGCAGCTCGTCAAGTGGAGTAAACAAGCAGTGAACAGAGCGAGTGGTGAAGTCAGCGGACCGCATCAGCGCACAGTTCATCTGAACGATTATAAGAAAAAGCTAAATCTGTTATAAAAATAAATACTTTAACAGCTGCACACAAGAAGGAAAAAACACACAAATGTTTTATCAAGCCATGACAATGTAAGCAAGTCAAATAATTACCTTTTTAGATGGTTCAAAATGCTTTCTGCAGCTTGTTAGGCGCGTGCGAACAGCTCTGGCTGCAGCCTCCTCTGTGATTTAGGAAGTGATTACAGCCATTTTCAACGGTCAATTTGCAGAAAAAAATGATTAATCCGCCACGAAATAATTATTTTATATACGTAGCGATCAGCGCTTAGCGTGTGGCAGCCGGTAGAACAAAGAACGGCATCCAGCTGGGAACACAGCGGGTGGGATCATCACGACACAGGTCATGATGTTGCGTGAAGCGAAGGCATCGTCGTGTCAATGGGCCTTTAGATGCAAACAGGGGTTGGGAAACACTGATCTATGTAAAGTTTAAGCCATTAAGCAGTTACTGATGCACTTAGAGGACATTCATTACACAGACACAGTTATGCCAGTTATGGATAGATAAAAGGCTGAACCATGACACCAGCAATGAGATCCTGCCCTCATTCAGGCCGTGTCCAAACCTATTCAGACGATCATCACTGGGAGACTCACGAAGGACACCTTGTCAGAACATCATGTCACTTTCAGAGAAGTTTACATGCCCGCTACAGTTGGTGAAATTTTGAGCCTAACCAGCGTGTTTCTTTTTCAAATGGTGTATCTGGAATATGTTGGAGCCATTCTCCTCGTTTGGGCTCATTCCCACAGAGCTCCTACTACCACTGGGACCACTGTGGCCTTTATCTTGCACATCTTTGACTTCTTCCTTCCTCCCCTGTACCTTTTCTACTCCTTGTCAACCTCCACTACATCTGGTTGGTTAGCCAGCACCTTTGTTTGTCTTCCTGGAACTAGAAGTCCAACAGCACCTTAGCTTCAGCTGTTCTCAATGACCTTTGGCTGAGCTTTCCGGTTGGACATTGGTACTTCCTGTTCATACTTGGCACAGACATCACTGTACACTATCCCAGCTATTTGGCTGTGCCTCTCAGTGTATGCTGTTCCAGTTTGGATCTTTCACCCTGCCATTATGTCCTGGCCTGTCTCAGGTGTATCTCTTCACAGCCTTACCTCGGGTCCTGTCTGTGATGGTAAACCCCTGCCTCTATGGACCTGGTGCTCAAGGCCTGTTCATGTGCTGCCGTGATCAGAGCCTCTGTGTAGTCCTTCACCCAGCTTTTTCTAGTAGTATTTTTTTGTTTTAAAAGCCTCCATCAGCTGGTAATAAACAACATGGATGGAGGTTTGGGGGGGGGGGGGGTAGTCTTCAACAATGACTTCTCTTCTTCCTCACCACTGTGTCATTTGCTGTTTGAAGTACTTACCAAGCAGCTATAATTTATTGACTGAGAGGGCGTGTGGATGAGGAATTACACACACAGAGAAATCAATATCATGGGGAGGTCTCGTAAAGAGCTGCAAAGCAGAGGAAAACACATCCAGATATTTCTTGGCCAGCAGAATGCAGAGGGGGCAAGGGAGAGATTAGGATTTCAAGTGTGCATTATGTTTCCTGAATGTTAAAAGTGAAACTGGAGCATTATTAAGATGTGGAGAGGATGTGTCAAGAGAATGCAAACACTGGCTCAAGTATTTGTGTGCCGTTTTCATTGTCAAGTACCTTGGTTAGCAACAGTACTCTCCTCTGTAGGCGACGAACAAAACTGTCCTGCACCTCCCTCTTCTTTTGTTCCTCTAGAGCTTTGTGGCGCTGCTGCAACAGCTCTGAACGGAGCTCAGACTGTGAATGCTCCGCAGTCCTTACACTGACAGATGAGGATAAATGAATTGGTGAAAGGGAAATGCACGTGTGTTGGGAGGTTAGTAACAGGAGAGAGAGGAAGCAGGAGGAAAACAAAAAAACAAAAAAAAAGTTGATTAGTGCTCTTCGTAAATATGACTTTGGCCAGCTGTCCACTACACAAAAATATGTTAAAAATATATGACCTCATTGTTACGTATCAATGTAAAGGTGTAGTATACTATAGAGGAACTGCAGAAGAACCACATTACAATGACAATTTGAGTTGTTTTGGTCACCCTCAGGGCAGCACGGTGGATTAGTGGTTGGCACTGTTGTCTTGCAGCAAGAAGGTCGTGGGTTCAATTCCCGACTGTGGAGTTTCTGTGTTCTCCCTGTGTTTGTGTGGGTTTTCATCCGGGTGCTCTGGTTTCCTTCCACATCCAAAGACATGCGGGTTAGGTGGACTGGAATCTTTAAATTGTCCGTAGGTATGCGAGAGGGTGTGACTGTGTTTGTTTGTGACCCTGTGACAGACTGGCGTCCTGTCCAGGGTGTACCCCGCCTCGCGTTCTATGACGCAAATCTATGGTTGCGGGAATCCAGCTCCCCGCAACCCTTAATTGGACTAAGCGGTTGAAGATGAGTGTGTGTGAGTGAGTGTGTGTGGTCACCCTCAGATGTGAAGTGGCATAAGAGGATATAAGTGGACACCATGTGCAGACGGAGTATTTATTTATTCGTTGCTCCCTTTTTCCCCACCTGCTCTTTATTTGAGGACCATTCATCGCCACCTTCCCTGAATTCAATATGGAATGATGATATTTATGATCCACATATTGCAGAGGCTGAACTTACAAACTAAACTGCTCCTCATTTTTTCTCAACGAATTTGCACTGATCTCAAAAATGACCCAGGCGACTGACAAAAAAGCGGAAACCCACCAAAAAATAAAATAAACGCAAATTTTTCATCGTCCAGACTTGTGCCTCTATATAACACTTTATCTTATGCGACATAATGAAATGCGACAGTGACCACAGTGTAGATGTTTTGGGCATGTCTGAACTCGTGCCCATCTCACCAACACATTGGATGTCAACAAACACGACAAACATACTGCAATAAGGCATTCCTTTCTAACTTACCATAACAAGCATTCCTATTGAGCCACCGCACAGCGTATGGCCAGTACTGCTCAGAATACTTTATAAACTGTCCAGAATGTCTTTAGCTTGTGCCATGCAATAATTACATCACAATGATACATTACAATAATGACATCAGAAAATGACAAATTAGTCCAGTATTTCCCCAACAATGTTTTTCAGACCTGTTGATACTCACCCAGGAGAGAAAAACACATTTGCATTTTCCTGAGCATATAGTAATCAAAGTCTGGGATCACTTGGTGTCAGCATCACTCACTTCACTGCTGTCAGATGGCACGTGTGCAAACATCTCTACTTAAAAGCAAAATTTTATGTGCACATTTATTGTCCCCTAAGTCAATACTGGTAGATCACAAGCTTCAGGCGCACCCGATATTTTCTTGAAAGCTAGACTCCAAATGTCCCATGAAGCATTTCAAAACAAAAAGGCCAAGCCAATTGCAGCCCACGGGCCACAAATTAGCAGCCGCGAATGATTCGCTGCACAGAGGCCAACTTAACATGCTGAAGTCCAACAAAACAGTAGTGCATATCAAAGTTTTGAAGCTTTTGTAAAATGATGCTTTGCCATCAACAATGCAGATGTCTGGTGTGAAACAGGAGTTATTGAAGAGTTTTGACAGCACTAACAGTTTGGGGAATGGTGAGAGCATTTCATGAAAAGAGAAAAAGAAAAAAGGATGTGTACTGTGCAAAATATATTCAAGGAAATAGGAGGTGGATGGTCTGACATTTTATTTTGTCGATAGGAGTCAAAATCTGTGGAGTAGATGCCAGACTGTGATGTCTGCTGCCGTTTATTGAAAGCTCTGACTGCTAACTTTGATGGTGGACAGCATGATACTTAAGACTTAATATTGTGCTGCTGTCAACTGGCCTCCACTAAGATAAAATAAATAATAAAGACAACATCAAGTTGATCAACAGTGTGTCAAATCACTTCCAAAAACAGCTACTCCACAAAAAGATTTTTAATCAACAGAAGATAATTTGGGAAATCCATAATCACAGTACAGTGGATGGGCAGAAAAGACCGACATCCAAATAAATTAACAGTTGACATTATTAGAAAGAAGTTTTATTCCCTAGTGGGGATCCTCTTTGGCAGCTCGCCAGGCCTATAATGTCATCAGGGAAACAGTGTACACCATAGTCCAGTCATCATCTCCCTCCCACGCATTACTTTCACATTGTGTCATTTCTAAAATTTAATGACAATACTTTGAAAAATTAAAGATGTGCATTAGTTAATAAAAGCTTTCTTAGCTGGTTTGAGCTGTAGCATCACTATACCAGAACATGCACATGTCCCTCCTGACAGGCATCACCTCTGTCAGGAGTCCTATCAGAAGCAAGACCAGTTTAATTAACTTTGTGACAATTAAGGACTTCTCTGAGATACGCTCTAATAGATACATGGGGGAGAGAAGGCATGCAGGCTGACAGACTGAGAGCAAAAGGTCTAAATGCAGAGAGGGATTTTATGTGCAAGACAAAGTGCGTGTTACCGGCTGTCGAGTGTGTAGTTCTGCTCTTTCAGAGCAATTTCCCTCTGCTGGATCTGAATCACCTCCCTGGATAGATCCTCTGGTTTCCTACAGACAGACAGCACAAAACAGTTACCACATGTGTGCGTATGCAAACACATACAAAAATCAATATGGCAAGAAAAGACAGCGAGCAGAGGAAAAACTGTGGTGTTTCCATATTCCTTTGTTAGATGACCTGTGGGAAAGTGGAAAATAAAATGACATGAGCAGAAAAAGGAAAGATGAGGAGATTAGTGGACTAAATACCGCTCACAACACTCCAAAAACTCACTCTGTGGAACAGACTGACAGATTACACACAAGCAAAAGGTCATTCGTCCACCTTGTCTCGATGATTTGTGACTTTTTAAAACTTTTTTCCTTTGTTCAGGAATCGTCGTATACTGTGTGACTGCGCCATTAACAACTCCAGCTGAAAAGTCAGTGTACTGTGATGGGCAATAAAATAAATAAGACAGACTGCATGGAATTATCATCATGCCCAATTAAATGGTTGGCACCATAAAAATTGAAATAACCTCCTGACTATGACTTGAATGAATGAATTTGGTAATAGTTTCAGTAGAGAAGCAGGGTTCTCACCAGCATTATAACAGTGTAACGGCCCTTTATGCTGCTGCATGAAAAAAATTATGCTTCATTTGGGCCGTTACACTGTTTTCAAGAGTGTGTAGTGGGAAAATGATCACTGCTGATGATCATCAAATGATCATTTCAACCTACAAAAATTAACTTCTTTTTTTTTTAATTCATCAATCTCAATCAAACCCATTTAAAGATGTCAACCGTGACTCACTTTTCTGCTGATTAAAGTCGCTACCAGACTATCACCTGTTATTGCGCGGAAGAAAAGAAAATAGTCAGTTCTCTGGTGTGGATCATTGCGCGTATGGGAAAAGTTCTTGGGGGAAAGGTTCTCTGCAGCCGCTAAAGTTCCCCTGCAGTGTGCCCCGCATCGAACGCTGGGGGAAAAGTTCTCCTACAGCCGCTAAAGTTCTCCTGCAGTGTGCCCCGCACCGAACGCTGGGGGAAAAGTTCTCCTACAGCCGCTAAAGTTCTCCTGCAGTGTGCCCCGCACCGAACGCTGGGGGAAAAGTTCTCCTACATCCGCCAAAGTTCCCCTGCAGTGTGCCCCGCACCGAACGCTGGGGGAAAAGTTCTCCTACATCCGCCAAAGTTCCCCTGCAGTGTGCCCCGCACCAAACGCTGGGGGAAAGTTCTCCTACATCCGCCAAAGTTCCCCTGCAGTGTGCCCCACATCGAACGCTGGGGGAAAAGTTCTCCTACAGCCGCCAAAGTTCTCCTGCAGTGTGCCCCACACTGAGCGCTGGAGGAAAAGTTATTCTACAGCCGCTGAAGTTCTCCCTGCAGCAAGCCACACACCAAGTACTGCAGGATAGGGGAGAGCGGGGCCAGCTTCCCCCAGAAGATTTTTAAATTTATAACCCTCTGAAAGACTATTGCCTGCATTTTGAGTGCCAAATTGTGTGAAGTACAGCCATAGTTTTTTTTGTTTGTTTTTAAATTAATCTTTGTTACAGCCTTATTTTAAAGCCAAAAGAAACAAGGCATTAGGCCAAAACACAGAATAGTGTAGATGTGTGCCAGGAACATCAGAACTGCTCATTTATATGCAGCAGTTTATTCAAAACAATCATTATGATTTTTTTCTTACATTAAATAACTTGTAATTAAAATAGTTTTAAGTAAAAAAAGAAAAAGATGTTCTAGAAATCTTTGATGTTTGTCTGTAAATTAAAACCATAACTCATCTGTTATTGTTGCTGTTGTTTCAAGTGAGATGATTTCTTGCTTAACATGATAATGACCCTTGGACATTTATTTTTAGACAAAATAGCATAAAAAGTAATGTGTACATTTTAAAGTCTGGTAGATTCATTAATTCATACCTGCATTTCAACCAGGAAAAAAGACACCGTAAATAAATATTTATTATAAACACAACAGGAGATGATGTAACGACTGCAGTATATTTGTTCATTCAGATTTCTCATGATTAAATAATTTTGTAATTGAATCATTTCAACACACCCTCATTGATCATGTGATAATCAGGACAGAGTAATTATTAAAATACGTATGATTTTCACTATTCTAGTGGTTGTGAATGTTTTAAAATTCTGCACAACAGGGGTGGGGCTTCTACCTGTGCAAATGTCTTTTTGACTGAACTATGACTTCATAGACATGTTTAATGATTCATTAATTTAATGTTAAAATAAGGAAAAGGTTTTTTAAATCATAAAATAGTTGCTGTTTAAAGAGGCTTTGTTTTATTTATAAGTGTAGCAACAGGTGTGAGTTTGTAGAGATGACAGGTGAGCTGGACTCTCAACACATTTAAATAGATAATGCTCTCCTCTGAAGCTTCAGCCTCAAATTGGTGGCGTTTTTGGAAACACTTTCCTCACATTCTGAAACACAGAGATGTTTCCTTGTTCCGTGTGGACTTCAAATTTTGGTATATTTATTTAGACAAACAAAAAAGGCCCTTTCGAAGCCCATAATGCAAAGGCCAGCTGGTTACGGCGACAACCTAAGCATCCCCAAACCCCCAGCTTTTTAAGGTGATTTTCTCATCCCATTCGACTGAGAAAAAAAATCCTGCTGAGGAGCATAAGCCTCACGTTTACCTACCTTTAGTGAATCGCATAAAATACATACACAAAGATGTACACATATCCATATGTTGTCTTGTTTCCTATCTACTCCATCACTTTTACTACCGCAATCAACTTTTTTTCTCTGTAGGTTGATCCATTGAAGGACTGGGTGCTTAAAACATTTTGGTGGCACTGGGGTATGTGTGAAGGAAAATATACAGTACATACAAGTAAGCTCACATGTGGCGTAACAGACATAAACCAGGTGTAGAAAGTTTTATGAACAGCATGGAGTCTGGTCCCAATCTGGATGCAAACTAAGATGAAATTCTATCGCCAAACTAACAAGTGATACATTAAATACATACAAATAGCTACTCTCATTTGTATGATCAACCACCACTCGACATTGGGATGAAATAAATCAAGACATGCTCTCTACACATACATATACATACAACACAGATACACAAACAGAACAGCCATCCTCAGTGGTGTGTGTGTGTGTATATCAGAGAGAGCTACTGTAGCTGTAACCTTGTCAGACTAACTGCACTGTCAATTGGAGAGTAGTAGACATCAACTACAGGCATTAAATCTTTACGCAGAATCATCATTAAAAGTTGGCAACTTCAATTTAATAATGTTTCTACACTTATACTTGGGCCAAAGCTGGCTTTTTCTCCAGGGAAGGATAGTCCCATCGATGTGAATGTGCCCTGGATGAAGGCTGTTTGCTGATGTGTACAAACAGTACTGAACACTAATTCAGCCAACTGTAGCCCTTGAGGTCTGCAGTTGCCTCAAGCTTCGAACAGATGTGTTCCTTCTGCAGTGGGTCTGCAATCAACTTAGAGAAATGATCATTTTCCTGATAAACACTCTCAAAAACAACAGCCGCTCCGGCGTAATGTGAACTGAAGGACCTATAAGGGAAATGCTACGCAAAAAGGCTACTGATGTCAGTGGATTGAATCATTTATTTATTCTTAACAGGAACCGGTTTTTGATACCCATCCCTCTGTTAAGACAAACTATTTTGAAGAGTCAAAGTCGACAAGCTCACAAAACAGTTTAACAATATTTGTTTGGTGCTATTTTTCAAATTATGCCAAATTATGTGTTATTTTTCATTTGTGTTATTAATTTAATTTATTTATTTCATTTATATTGCATCAAATCACAACAAAGTTGCCTCAAGGCGCTTCACACAAGTATGGTCTAACCTTATCAACCCCCAGAGCAAGCACACAGGTGACAGTACAAGGAAAAACTCCTTCTGATGATTTGAGGAAATAACCTCAAGCAGACCAGACTCAAAGGGGTGACCCTCTGCTTGGACCATGCTACCGACACAACTGACAAAAAAAAATTTACAAAACAAATCTACAAAAAATTTTGCCGGTGCACAGGAGGGAGGGTGGGTTTCAGGAGAAGGCACCACTCCCATCTCTGGATGGGGCTGCACCTCAAACAGAGAGGAAAAACAGAATCAGGTAGCAGAAAGACAACAAATACGGTGCAATTTGTCAGTAAAGCAACAAGAAAAACAGATACTAAGGTGATCGCCGGCCACTAGCCCAAAGCTTTACTAAAAGACCCAGACTTTACATAAAGTTGAGGCCTGGCATGCTCCGTTTCCTAATAAAATGAATTTAAAAGGGTAAAAAGAATAGTAACATACTATGCCAGTATCCTAGCCATACGAAAGGGAAAACAAGTGCGTCTTAAGTCTAGACTTGAAAGTCTCCACAGAATCTGACTGTTTTATTGATGCAGGGAGATCATTCCATAGAACAGGGGCACGATAAGAAAAGCTCTGTGACCAACAGACTTTTTATTCACCCTAGGGACACAAAGTAGTCCTGCACCCTGAGAACGCATAGCCGGGGCCAGTACATAGGGTTTAATTAGGTCAGCTGAACAATTTTATAGATAAGTAGCAGAACCTTAAAATCTGATCTCACAGGGACAGGAAGCCAGTGAAGAGATGCCAAAATGGGTGTAATGTGGTCAAACTTTATGTTTCCTGCCAAAGGTCTGGCAGCAGCATTTTGAACCAACTGGAGAGACCTAATGTTGGACTGCAGTAAACCAGAAAAGAGAACATTGCAGTAGTCCAATCTAGAAGAAACAAATACATGAATCAGGGTCTCAGCATCAGCCATAGACAGGATGGGATGAATCTTTGCTATATTTTGCAGGTGGAAGAAAGCAGTCCTCATAATATCTCTAATGTGGAAGTCAAAGGACAACGTAGGATCAAAAATTACCCCAAGGTTCCTCACTTTGTCAGCGTCATGTATGACACGCGAGCCTAGGTTAATTGTTAGCTGGTCAAATTGATGCCGATGTCTCACTGGACCATGAACCATCACTTCAGTCTTATCAGAGTTTAAAAATAGGAAACTGCTAGACATCCAGCTTTTCACTGATGCAAGGCAATCTTCTAAGGATTTTATGTGGATGAGATTACCAGCAGAATCGTCATATATAACAGAGTATCATCAGCATAGCAATGAAAGATAATCCCAAAACGCTGCAATGTGTGCCCAAGGGGTGCTATACAAAGGAAGAAAAGCAGGGGGCCAAAGATGTTATGGAGTTATGGGGTAAAAACAGCAAAAACACTGAGAAAGGTCAATTTCAGTTTATACAGGGGTCAAACGTTAAAGTTGCTCCAATTTTGGTAAAAAAAAAAAAAAAAGTGGTGCAAATTACTGGTTGAGCTAATAGGATTAGTAAATGAAATAGTTTTGACTGTTGTGCTTGGTTTGCAAAGTAAAGGTTAAACAATGTCGGCATCCATTGGATTCTATGACATGTGACATATGCTACCCTGTAACATGATAACTAAGTATGATACATGAGGCAAACTATTCCTTTTTAAACCATATTCACTCAACTAATAATTTGTATCACTTTTCACCAAAATTGGAGCAACTTTAACTTTTGACCCCTGTACAAATTGAAACTGACCTTTGTCACCAGTCTTGCTGTTTTTATCCCATAACTCCAGAACATTCATTCACAGATAGTCCAAACTATACCTTTTTGGAATCTTTATGATCAGACAAATAATATGGAATACCTTTCAATATGACTGGAGCATTTTTTCCAATTGTGACCCCTGTGTAATTCTTCAATTGACCCCTTCTTGGCCGCCTATTAAAAGTTCATGTGGCCACTCAGCATTTTTAAAAGAGTAATGTCTAAGGAGTATGTGTACCAAATTTGGTGCTTGCATCACCATTTGAAGCATTTTTTCAGTTATCCGCTGCACTATATTGTAATGACTGCATGAGACATTGTAAAGTCATACAATATGTGCTGAAATCATAAGGATTATGATAAAATTGTTGCTGCCTCTGCATATACAAGCCAGTCTTTACAATGACAGAAAAAATTAAATGGTACAGAGATGTTCCACCAACCTCTCTACAAAATGCCCCATCATCCAGCAATACAAGTGCAGTTGAAGTTGACATAAGGCACAGTATCAACACTACATCCTACATTGCTCACACAGCATGTAAACTAGCTGGCACTACCACAATAAGAAGCTTGGACATTCAGACGGTCATGCAAAAACAATTCATTTTCCTTTTTAGTTTGTAAAGTTGTACTGAATAAGACTAACCAATCTGCACAAACCACCTCATATTTTTTTTATTCAACCTTCAACACAACAATCTAATGCATAAGGAAGTTTTTCATTTGATTTCTTGCAATTTCATGGTCAATTGTTAACCACAAGCACGCACGAAAAGCAGGCAAAACGTTATCAGACTGTGTAACAGAAGGACAGAAAATAAACACGAGTCACCAGCCAACTGCTGGCAAATTCAAGCTGCAGCTGTGCAGATTGTCTATTCCACAAATTCCACAATCTCATCAGTTGTTGTTAGAGTTTTCATGTCTTTGTGTCCAATGCATTTCTGCCTGTGGTAAAAGCAGCAGAAATAGCCAATGACAATAAAAATCCTGCATAACAGGAGACAGACAGCACTGATCTGATCATTAATAAGTACCCTACCAGATTCCATTATCAGGAACCACCCTGTCTCTAAACCATCAATACATATTATTGAAAGAAAAACAATTCATAGTATTTTAGCTTCCAACTTAGTGGTCAGAAAAATTTAATTTTTGTAACTATCAATACAGATCTACATCAAGGAATATGCATGTATCCTGTGTCATGCAAATCTTTTTGACACCCTAGAGTCAGGGTTGAAAAAAGTTACAATTGTCAGTTTGTTTAAAAATGAAATCTCTCTTCATCAGTCAGTCAACATTATATCAAAAAGTACTCAGTTACCAAGTTAGAAACCTCATTTCTTAGCAGGTATACTGTCCAGAACATAACAGTAAGTACTTGCCAATCATTATTCAATTTGCTTATCAAACTGAAGACAACTGAAAATATACTATATAGTTTTTATCACCTAAAACCTTTGAAGAGAAAATGAGATACTGCACATATTATTTGTAAATACTAAATATTAGTTGTTGGTCTTTGGGCTGACCTGAGCTGCGTGGGGTCACCACAATGGATCCGGTACAGTTTCAAATTGAAAGTTGCCACAGGTTTAATGCTGGATGCTGTACCTGACGCAACTCCAACTCTACACTGACAAACACACACACAGTCCCTGGTGATCCCAACAGTGTCCCAGCTAAGTACTAATAATCAGGACCTATTCCGCTTCACTTCTTAGATCTTACAGGATCAAGCATACAAAAAAACAGCTATGTTACTTTAAATACTAAACTAGTTCATTGTCAGTGGGGATCCACAGGCTCTAGATTGAGTAGCTGACAATTTTCAAGGGTGGTAATAAATTATGCAAGTTTCTATAAAGAGTTGGAATGGAGTGTGAGGCCAAAATGTTTTTAGAACCTTACACCTTAGACCACAACAGCTTTTAAGAGGAAAAACTTAACCCTTTCCTGTTAATTACGTAATTTTTTTTTATGTCTTTAATGCATTTATAAATTGTTTAGGTTCTTGTTATTATATATACACTATTACTATTACCATCAGTATAATTATTATTATTATTATATTTTATTACGACTTCTCTATTTTGTCTTTTGATATTTAAATGAACCACAGTGGAAATAATTGTTTTCACGTGCTTGTGTTATCCATGTATTTACAATTATATTATGCGCTTACATTGAACGTACTAAATAAAATCACACATGCATACACATAGACAGACAGCACTTCGCTTTTAATATACAGATGATTTAGCGCCGCTTGCTGGAATGGCGTGTGTGTTCAGAATGTAATTATCAAAGTCCACTGTTCAGTGTTGTTAGCTAATATCCGCTGTTTCTCCAAAAATATTACTCCTATCAATATTTTACATTTTTGCAGCATTCATCCATGACCCAAAATACACAAGCATCCCAAATGAAAAATATCAGCTCTCCTCAGTTCCTCGTGTTCGAAGGTAGGTACACACACACACACACACACACACATGCACGAATGCACATACACAGAGGCCACTTCGCTTTTATCAATGATATACCACCCCTGCTCGGACGGCATGTGAGTCCAGCATGTAATTATGAATGTCTATTTTTCACTGGTGTTAGCTAGTATCTGTAGTTTCTCCAAAAATATTAGTCCCATCAATGTTCCATTTTGGTGGTGTTCATCCTTGACCCAAAATACATAAGCATATCAAACAGCAAATGTCAGCTCTTCCCAGTTTGTCCGTGATCAAACTTATACACACGCATATACGTACACAGATCATTTTTTTTTTTTAATAGATTTTTATAGATGATTTACCGCCCCTTGCTGGAATGGTGTGTGCTTCCAGAATTGAATGATCAATATCCATTGTTCACTGTTGTATAATAATAATATCCCTAATTTCTCCAAAAATATTAGTCCTATCAACTTTCTGTCTTTGCGGCATACATCCTTGATCCAAAATACATAAGCATACCAAACAGCAAACGTTAACTCTCCCCAGTTTATCCATGATCAAAGCCATAAACACACAAGCACACATACATGCACACAGTGGTCACTGGCCTATACTAAATATTTAGTAGCTTTCCATTACTTTACACAGTGACAGCAATGTGCAAACATTTCATTAAGTCCTCTAACCACTTCATATTTTGTTTCCGCTCCACAGAAGCTGTGGTTAATAAAAATATCACATTTAAAACATCCAGACATTCCAAATCCAACAAAAAAATCAAGAGTGTTTCCCTGATTTCATTCAAGAAACTGAACAATCATCAGGCAATAACCAATTTCAAGTACAGCCATAAAGGCAGTAGTTGATAATCAATAACAGGAACAATATTGTCTCAGATTTTAGGAAACTAAGTGAAAACCTATGTGGTTCCATTACCAAAATATTTTGTCACATTTACTTTTTACAGTTCTAGCCATGTTTCAAGTTGGGAACATGATTACAAATAGGACTTTAAAAACATTTAAAGTTACCTGATCTACATTTGCTTGAATTATGAGGCACCGCATTTACTTAATGATTTGAATGAAGAGAAAAAGCACTGCGAATCTGCACTCTAAAGCTCTGATTCCACCAGAATCCTTGAATTTGTTCCTTTATCACAGGGGAGTAGTCTATATACTTTGTTAGTTTCTTTATTTGGTATGTTTTAATAATGGTGGTTAATGATGAATCAATTAAGTTAAATACAACCCAGAGTGCACTTGTTTCCAGTGCAGAACGTATTCAGTTCAAGCCCACTTCTGCCCATTTTCCATTTAATATGAAGTTGCAACAAGAAGGGCAACCAGCGTAAAATGTGCCAAATCAACATACAGATCTACCTTGGCTTTGCTGTGGCGACGCCCAAGTGAAAACAAGGGAGAAACCAAAGAAACGTACTTACTCCTCAGACCACACGGGCCATTTTCTTATGAAACTGACCAGATTCACTACATCATTATTCGCTCAGTCTGCTCTATAAAGAAAGTGCTACCTGACTGGATGTTGCGCTATTGGTGGAATCACAATCACTTTCTAGAATGGTCATGATCTGTACTGGCAGTGACAGAGGAGCAATGACCTGATGTAGCTGCACCTGATGAAATTTAGGGGTAACAGACATCTTTTTAAAATGAGATCTTTTTTTAGTTGCCGAACAGCAAATTACTGAAAATCTCAATCTAAGAAATATGGCAATTGGGTATTGCGAAGACTTTACATCTGTGCGTCCGTCCGTCCGTGCTCAGCATTATGTCCATTCCTATTATTGACAGAGTCTTCAAATTCATAGGGACCATTCATGGGACACAGACCTTGGATAAATTCAAAGATGGCCAACCTTGACCTATTTTAAGAAAAAGTCACATTCCAATTTTTATGATCATACAGCCAAGAGTATTTCAGCACTATATTATATTTTTTAAACTTTTCAATCCCAGCTGTAAATGGGTACCAGCTCTGGCTGAGAAAGTAACCTCCGTTGGACTGGCCTCCCTTCTACCATTAATTTACCTGCTGAATTAATTTAGGATGATTATAGTCCACATATTTTTTCTTGCCCTATGAATGGCAAGGATGCTCAGTGAAGCAGCCAATAACAGTGTGCACATGGCAAATTTATGGGACATTTCAAACATTTTGACAAACTTAATTCAAACCTAACAGCATATTAGGGCTGTCAGTTCCCATATAGTATCAAGAAGAATTACAATGAAGCCATATGTGAGCAAAGAAGACATCTCCATTAACTGAGCTGAAGAGGGGCACAGAAGGTCACAGTCATACCCTGCAGTGTTTGTCAGTTCTTCTGTCTATTGATTGAAGTTACCATTTCTATATCTTGAGTTTGTGCAGAAAGAAGGAAACAAAGAAAAAAAAAAATCAATAAGAGTGACTCAAGTTTCAGGCTGCGGCTGTTTGAATATCTTTGGAAAAACTAGTAACTGAAACCAGAGATCATAGCAGCATATGTCCACTTTGTTGAAGTAAAAAGTAACAAAAACATTACCCCTCGCTTACCCTCAAATAAATAAACCAATAAATAAGCAGTGGAAGCCTTGGTTGCTAACAGGCCGAGGCTTCTGAAATGAAAGAAGCTGACAAGCAAGCTAATTTCAGCCAACTTCAAAACTCCACATGTTGAGAGACAGAGTTAATGAAGTAGTGTCTGCTTCAGCTGTATTCATATAAAATCTTTTCCATAGAGTTGTGACCCTGTTACTGAGTTACACAGCTTCACTGTGGAATGGATACAGAATGATTTTCTTAAAGTGAACACATTAAATTTCAGCAACAGTTTTTGCCAAAAGGTACATGGCATACTCGATTCTAGATGTGACCCATTTTCTTAGATGAAAATCCATCCTCATTCCACTCTACCATAAACTTGTAGAGCTGCAGACAAAAGTTCTACAATGCAGTTTCTCCAATCAGTGCCACAAATCTCTCAGAGTTGTCAAGGTATCTTGGTTATTTCTCATAAGTCTCCTTCTTCCACAGTCACTCAGTTTTAAGAATGCTAATGTGTCCACACTTTGACTTGTATCAGGGAAACAGGCTGTAAAAGTGTTGATTTAAATAATCTCCATATTTACTTTGTCTAATTACTTGTGAGCTCTGAATATACAATATACAAGTTTAAACCCCTTGAATTAAAGCTGAAAGTTGACGAGCACAGTTTTAATTTTACCCAAGACCATCAAATATGGCCACTGGGTACTGCAAAGACGTTGCATTCGTCTGTTCGCGCTCCTATTACTGCCAGAGTCTTCAAATTCACAGGGAACATTCTTGGGACATAGACCTTGGACAAGTTCAAAGATGGTTAACGTTGACCTATTTTAAGAGGTATTGTAAGAGTTTAAAAGTCATATTCTGTTGGTTTTTTTGTTTTTTCTTTGAGTGGGGGTGACAGCCAATCAGAGTACAGCAGCACTGTGACGTCAGTGGCAGGTCTCTGTAAAACCACTTCACTTATTTGTTTACATTACATGTTTCCCATATATTCTGTAAAACCTAGTGAGAAATAAACACTTCTTAAGCTAAAATGCTGTTTTTGTAACCTTATAACACCTCGAGTGAATTACAAGACATCTCGCGGTTGTCAGTGTGCACGCTAACTTCTGTTAAGTTTTTTTGTTGTCAAAAGCTCATAAGCATAAATACAGTTTATGCCTGATTGATAGAAGGGGCTTTATTGAACATGTAACAAATTGTAAGACAATAGGATCGTAATAATTAGCGTAACTAACAATAAATGTATAATTAATTAATTTATATTATATATAATACACATACACACACATATTTTGCACTGGGATACCAATTAAACAACTGCAAATTATAAAGAAGACAATGCTCATACAGCCGAGGGTATTTTAGCAAATTTGTGTTAAATTATTTATGTTGTACAGACAATATTACAAAAATGATCATTTTACAGTTATGTATGGACCCCACGGAATGATGGCACAATCACAAAAATCCAATCCACCTTCCCTTTGGACACCACATTGGAAAGCTGTTAGCACTTTGACCTCATCTATCAATAACATTTAGGGTTCAATTCCAGCACTACTCAGTTGCTTTTTGTATGAAGACTGCATGTTCTCGTGTGTGAGTGTGTGTGTGGGGGGGGGGGTCACTCTGGTTTCATCTTCATTAGATTTATGCCACTTACAGTCTGTGACCAAGGCAGTGTGTGATGATCTGAATTCGGTCCCCAAGGAGCTGCTGAGTGGCTGCCCACTGCTCCACGTAATCAGATTGTATCTAAATGTCATTAGGATAAGCTAAATGCCCCAAAGGAAATTAATAAATTATCAATTATTGTCAGAATTATTGAAGAAGATGACTTTCCAAAATGATTTTCCTTCATGCACTGCTTGATATGGTGATATGGTGTGTCACTGCTGTGCAACGCTTCAATGAATTCACCCAAAAAGTGTAGGGGTTTCACTGACTCGTGCACAGACAGGGTGATTGCTATATCACCCCAAAATTGAAGAATATTTATTGTAAAACATACAAGGTTAATCTAGTCAACAAAACATAACATAGCTTATCTTGAGTCAGTAAAGCCTACTTGTCTCCAGAAAAAGAGAATAGAGTAGAATAGAATAGAATAAAATAATTCTTTACTGTCCACTGAGATCGTTGGGTGTGCTCTCCTTGACTCATGGGTGAGGTTTCCTAAAATAGCTGTCACCCCTGACCATGTTTTGTGCTGCGGCAGCCCGAGTTAGAACTCGTTGCACCTCATCCGATGTCCCCAAGCAGTACACATCTGGAAGCTTTCGACGCACTTTAATCCCATGCAGGCACACCATTCAGAAAAAAGTTGGAAAAGCCCTTTTTTAAACCCCCCAGGATGGCCCGGGCAAGCAACTCTGGGCAACTTTAGCATACTCTCAGCCCTCAGTTTAATATCTCAGAGTGATGATTTCTGTGCATTGCCTCACAAATGGATGCCAAGTTGTGCAGAGACTCCACCAGGCTGCACAGCGCTAAGGGGAAGGACACAGGTGGGAGTCCTGAAAATTTTGAAAATGTTCAAAACCGGAATGAGATTAAATGACCTTTCCTGGTTTGTGCTAATCTAAGCCAACTCTCTCTCAGATACACACAAGCTGTGTAAAACTGCTGTTGCTTGGGAAAAGTTGCTGCAAACTTGGCCAGTCGTACTTTTAATCAACAACCAATATTATTATGGACATCATAAGGGAATAAATAAATAATGTATTTCAAGGTCACACAGTAGTGCAAGTCGTGCCTGTCAAAAAAAAAAAAAAAAAAAAAATGCTTCTTTAACAAGAAAAACTATACAAGTTGTTAGCAGCTCTTTAATTTTTAATTTTTTTGTGGATTGTTGTAGTGTACTTTTTATTAGCATTTATTTGTTCATTATTGTACTTTATTTTCTTTAGACCTTTGATTCTTGGGAATCAAAGCGCTAAACCAATTTTCTTTTGTTTTGATGTATAAAATACACTTTAAAACTGCAAATGCACTGAAAGGAAAAACCCAACACCATTTCTCTGAGGCCAAGCAATATGAGGTCCTCCACACTTAATATATAATTATGCAGTGTAAGACCCCCTTGAAATAGTGGTTAGCACTACCGCCTCACAGCAGTAAGGTTGTGGAATCACTTCCCATGTAGTCATTTGTGTGTGGAGTTTGCATATTCTCCCCATGTTCACGTGGGTTCCCTCTGGGTGCTCCAGCTTCATCGCACATTGCAAAGACATGCAGATTAAGTGAACTGGAAACTTTAAATTGACCATGGGTGTGAATATGTTTGTTTGTCTACACATGGACCTGCGACAGACTGGGGTCCTGTTCAGAGTGTACCCTGCCTCTCGCCCTATAACTGCAGGAACAGGCTCCAGCTCCCACATGACCCTTAACTGGAGTGAGCAGGTATAGAGAACAATTGAATGAATACAAAAATTAAGCACCAGATATTAAAAACATTAGTTTCAGCCTTATTTTACACACACCTATAAAGTAAACTGAAGATGCCATGTATGTGTTTTGTTTAATATTCTGTCTGCACCACAGCCACAGAAATCACGAAAGAAATATGCACACATGCACGCTGGACACGGCTTACTTTTGATAGTCTGTCAGATCTGCGCCACTGCTCAGAAGAAAACATGCAATCATTCTCTCATTACCACTCTGACTGGGTGCGTTCAGACACTCAGCGCAGTAACAGCCACTGACGCATACCAAACACACACAAGTATAAAACAGATGTACAACCTGCAGTGCTCAGGTTCATTTAATTGACATGACCACAGCTCCCCCTGGTGGACTATTCCACCCTTCTAAATTTCACACAAAATTAAAAAAAATAATAATAATAATGCATGTGCCATCTGTACAAATGACTCACCTGATGTTGAGTCCAGTAGATTGCCCCAAGTTCTCCCATTGTTGGAGTTTCTCTACCAGCCTCTAAAGATTTAAGAAACAAGAACGCATTTGCCTTTTTACAAGAAATACATGATGCCAAATAAAAGTAAATGATGTCCTTGCATCAATACACAACCACAGATCCCAAATAAATGTGAGACATTTAGAAAGGAAAAAAGGGCAACTCTGAAAAACCACTTTATAGAAAAAAAGCAGTGCCTGTCACCACTTTGTCCACATTAACCTGAAACCTTTACTTTCCATTTGAAGTGAGCAAAACAACATTATTTCTTCCAACTTGCTATTTGATTCAGTGACAAATAGGGAGACTGTCCAAATACGGTCACAGCTACACACCTCTTTGTCCAATTCCACAGTAACCAGTTCCTCTTTAGTTTTCTCCATCCTCTCCAGTTTCCTCCGAAGGCCTTCGGCCTCTTCTTTCAACAAGTTGCAATTTTCCCTGTTCTCTCTGGAGAGTGAATGTAGACAGCAAAACACAAACTGAACTTTAAATCTGAGATAGGGTGACAATTATGAACCTTGGCTACATTCAAAATACCTCAATCCAGTGAAGCTACAACCTCTGGCAATAATTATGGAATCACCGGCCTCGGAGGATGTTCATTCAGTTGTTTAATTTTGTAGAATAAAAAGCAGATCACAGACATGACACAAAACTAAAGTCATTTCAAATGGCAACTTTCTGGCTTTAAGAAACACTATACAACTGAATGAACATCCTCCGAGGCCGGTGATTCCATAATTTTTGCCAGGGGTTGTATTTTCTCCAGAGTATAAACGACTTAGAAACATGGGTGACATATATGTAGACATTTTTCAGCCTTTATTACAGAGACAGTGAAAGAGAGACAGGAAACTGGGAATAATGACAGGGAGAGAACAATCAACAGCCTAACTTATTTCTCACGTGGCCTTTACAGGTTGTACAGTAAAAAGTTTAACATGTAAAACTACAGAGCAGTTTACATCAAAGAAGGTATTCTAATAATAATAATAATAATGTGAATATGTCGCATGCAAAGGCAAAAGCTCATTTAGGTTTCTTTTCATAAGAATGTAAATCTACATGTGCGTTTCAAATGATATAACTGTCATGGTGACATACTTCCATCCATCTGTTTCATATTAAGCATTACATCCACTAGAGGGCACTGTGCAGGCTTAAAAGTTTCTGACATCGAACATGGTGATGTTTATGAAGTTATAATATACAACAAAAGCATAGGCAGTGGTGCAGGCAGAGGCAGTCTGAGACCAAAAGGTTTTGCAATTGTTAAATGTCTTCAATGTGTCCTTTGATTGATGGACATATCTCACTTGAACTACTAGCTACAAGATTTCCAGCTTCCAAAGCACTGAACTATCAGTGAAAGCTTGTAGTGTGGAAATGATGTGAAATTTACTTAAAAAAAAAAGAAAAAGAAAGAAGCAAAACTTAAAATTAAGATGATACTGGACCTGAAGAAGGCATTGTCCTCACGTAAACGTTTCAGTTCCTTCTCTAGTTCTGGAACCCTGGCTACCTCTGACTTCATTGTCTTCACAATAGTCATATCCTGCTCCTGGAACTCAAGACACCTTTCCAACTCCTGCAACAAGAAGACAGAGAAATAAGTGCCAAGAGTGTGACTGTGTAAAACGTATTGCCAAATTATGCAGTGGTCTAACACTTGTATATGAAAACTGTTTGTCATTTAAGAATAAGCTATGACACAAAACAAAAAATGGAACAAACATCAAAGGTCAAAATGCCCCGCTTGTTTTCCTTCCAGAAAGATGTCAACAGCCCTGGTAACGCATATGGCTCCCTATTCATTCATCTGCCCTTCCCACAGTCTGCGGTTGTCGTCAAGGCCACTTCAGACTCTACGCATACACGGACAAAGACTGATATGAATCACCTGCACACATGGACGCACACTCCCCCCACCCCCTCGTGTTTCTGTACCCACCCCTCCCACCCCAGCCTCTGCACTTGCCACTCCTCCTTCCCCCTCCGGGAAGCCGCACGGCACCTGCAGCAGCTCCCACTATCCCCCCAAGCTCAGCTGCGCGGTATTTCTGCTGTGGCCTACACTCACTTTGCTTCAATTCAGATGACGGACTGTTTAGCGTACATAAACAATCAAATGTATATGTGCAGTTTTTTTAATTTTGATGTGTGCCATTATTATGTTCAACTAGTAATAATTGTGCATTAATTACTGTATTTTGCCTGAGGTAATTGGGTGTGAAGATGAATTGCCCTTGAAGTGATCAATCAAGTTGTCTGAAATCACACAGTAAGTGTAGAAATCAAATGACACTGAGTGTTACAACATGCACAGTTGTATCAGATTAATACTGGATTTCATCATATTTTTTGAAGTGGTCCAGCACCAGTGGTGGGCACTGATCAACTAATCCAATAACCGATAATTATCAAAGCTAATTTTTTTTTTTTTTTTTAGCGGATTAGCTTTTCAGAAGAGTTTTAAAATGATCATTATCCTCCGATAAATTTAGTTCTGATAACTTTCAGTCCGCTAACATTTTTTTTCTGGAAAAGTGAGCAAGTTTAACAGTCAAAAATGTTTGTAAACACTAAAATCAAGCATTTTAATCCCTGTTGTGTGTAGATCAGTGGTTGATGGCAGACTGGCTGTCGCTTGTTGATGACATTATCATTAATCGCAAGACACGACCCGCCAGTCATCACAGCGAGCATTGTGGGTAGTGTAGTTCAGGTTCACTTTGGACGTTACAATGTTACCGTCCGTTCAACACAAACAAAACGGACTAATTTTAACATTATTTTATTTTATTTCTTTGTGGCATGGGATAATTTAATTGCCAAGACTCGGTGGGAGAGAGGAGATCTCATGGCGCAGCTGCAGGGACTTTTATTTACCATTTACACACGGTTTTGGATAATCAGGACGCTTTATGTGGAATATTTTCTTCAGAATTTAATGAATCCCACTGAAACTAATAGGTAAGAATTTATATTTACTACGTGTCTTTTACTCCAATCAATGCATTAATGGACGTATTGCTTAAGCCACAGGGCTCAAAGTGTGTGAAAAAGCAGCAGCTTTTAGTTTGTAAATGACGGTGTATCTAATACCGAGATAAACTGTGACTTCTAATACTGTGTTTTACTGCTTTTGAAAGATGATGACAGTGTTTTGGGTTTTTTTTTTTTTTTTTTTTAATTCATTCATTTTTCGTGTGTTCTTTTTGTGTTTGCGATCCTTGAATTTACCCAGCAGTCCCTGCGGTGTTTAAAGTGAAACTGGTTTATCAGAAGCTGACATTGTAATCTGATGTGGCCACTTCTGAATAAAAGTTATCGGTGATCTGTAATAAAGATAATTTTTTTAGCAGTTTATCGGTTTAGCGTCATAAAAGGTAACTTTTCAGTTATCGGATTAATGGTTATCGAAGCTAACTTTTTGGTTAGCTGTGCCCACCACTGTCCAGCATACAATTTGATGATATAATCCTCCAGACCTGTAAAGAGTGCCATGCAGCGTGTGCAAAAACCAGAGCAGGCCTGCGTTATAACTAGTAAAACACCCCGGTAATGATACGACATATATGACAACATTATGAACCCCACAGAAATAAAAGCACTAGCAAAATATGTTAAAGTTCCCAATAAAATAAAGAAATTTTCAAACAACTTCAAAATGCGAGAAAAGTTAAAACCAAGACCATAATCTAATGACAGAATATCTAGATTCATCATGAAACACTCTCGGATACTCTCAAGTTTTCAAACGTGAGCTTTCGGGACTGGCATTTGTGAAAGTGAGACCAGGGCTCGACCTGTGCAATCACCTGGTGGAGTCCGGAACTGAAATATAAATCTACAATTTATCAGCCCTTCCCAGAACCAGTTTGAGACCACTGTCAAACTGGTCTTCATTCAACAAAGCAGGGGAGCTTGCAGTGTGAAAATTTGATTAAGTTTTGGCATTATGGCAATCAAAGTGCAGATCTACGTAGGATCAGTTGTGGCGACTGAGCAAAAACGGGAGCAACTACAAGAAAACCATTTATACAGTGACGGCTGTATTATGAGCTGAAACATTCTGGGTTTTACATCCAAAAAATGTCAACTAAATTCTGATGTGATATCGGTTTAGTAAAAACAGCAGAGCAAATATGAAACAAATTCATGAACACAAGTGCACTCACACGTTCAAATACACCCACATACTGCTAAATCAGGAGCAAGTGCTTATTCAACACACCATGTAAGACATTCAAGCATCTCTTTCATACAATTTAATGTTTCCAAAAATGTCATTTTGTGCTCAACAGTAATAGTAATGTGTATCCCATGCTGCTAAAACTCTCACAAAGGGACAAGCCTAAAGGGGAATACTTGTGTGTCTTACCTTAATCTTGATCATGTGTTCAGAACAGGCAGACTGGGTTGCTTGGAGACTCTGGCAAAGCTGGGACAGTTCCTGGTATTTCCTGATCATAACAATCAGAATTCATCACTGATTTTAAGCAGTGTAGTAATTTAAAGATCGACACAATCAGACTCAAGAGTGGGTTTATTTACTTGCGCTGCAGCTCCAGCTGATCCTGCTGTTCCTGGATTGTCAGATTTTGTGATGAAATGGTCGATTCCTGGTTCAGAATCTTCTGCTTCAGCTCTCTGAGCTCATCCTTCAAAACACTGATGGTCTGCATCCACCATCAAGATGTAATTAGGAAAAGAAAGATGTACAGAGTACTGCAGAAAATGTGTTCGTGTTTACCTGGTTAGCAGCATTTAGTTGTGTATCTCGCACCTCCAGTTTCTTGTTCAGACCTTCTATGTTCTTACGGAGTGCACGATTTGCATCCACCTGCTCCGTCACGCTCTTAAGTGCCTCCGTCTCACTTTCCTCCAACTTTCTGATTCGACCCAAGAGTTCCTGGTTACGATCCAACTCATGCTAGAGTAAAAAAAAAAAAAAAAAAAAAAAAAAAATTGAGAAAAAGAATTAGATCTGTGATAAAAGCATCAAATTTGGCACACATATTCTAAATTAACTAATGTTTATTTTCAGATATGCAACCATCCAGGAGCTGGCCTCTAATGAGCTACAGGGCTCGATAAAAAAAATTTACACAGGGGTCAAAATTTTAAAATGCTCCAATCATGTTGAAAACATTATTTGTCTGATCATAACAATTCCAAAAAGGTATAGTTTGGACTATCTAGGACTAATGTACTGGATTTATGAGGTAAAAACAAGAAAAATGGTGACAAAGATCAGTTTCAGTTTGTACAGGGGTCAAAAGTTAAAGTTGCTCCAATTTTAGTAAAAGTGATGCAAATTATTAGTTGAAATAAAAGGATTACAAAATGGAATAGTTTTGACTGTGCTGAATGCTTGGTCTCCAAAGTAAAGGTCAAACAAGTTCGACATCCACAGATAGTCCAATGCCCTCCAGAATTTTTTTTTTTAAATATTGCATTTTGGTGCATTCTTGACACACAATTCTTACTTAGAAAATCACTGTGTTCTCAGTTATATCTGAACAAGATATAACCCTAGAATGTGATTTTTTTTTCTAAGTAAAGTGTATCTTTGACTGCAAGAAAAGTTGTCTACAGTGTAGGGCTGAAAATGATTAATCGAGTAACTGAAATAATTCGATTACAAAAAATGTTCGAGGCAAATTCTTTGCCCCGAGGCTTCGTTTAACACTGTAGTACATACGCCAGGCCTGTATGTGGTGATGTAACGCTCCCACAAAAAACAGGTAGAAGACAGTAGAGCATGTGCATCATGTAAGAGCTAATCAATGTAGCAGCCGGCGCTACAAGTTTATAAAGCCGCACGCTGAGTAAAATAAAGCCTTTTAAGAGAAAGCGGGTCCGCGGTGATCAACTGAAATGGACTTACTGGGCATTTAAAGTGAAGCAGTGTGTTTGTATATTTTTTAAAAACACACGGTATGGTCCACTGGCAGCTCTCCACCTCCACAGATGAAGCAAAAGGACGTGCACTTTAAGAGAATCATGTTTAACTATTCAAAAAACGCCTTTATTCGGATTTGATAAGTTTTTATCAACAAGCTGCACAGCTGATTTATAGGTGCAGCTTTTGTAGAAACGCTGCACTCCACAGCCGTTTTTCACAGGCTGTGCTTGCCTTTACATGCAGCCTGTCTGTAGACTGAAATTTTCACAGACCTCCTGCGCTTATGGTTCGGGAAATCTCCAAAACTCTTAACGACGTGAAAACATAAATAATTACCCAGGAAAACAGAGAGAGGGAACACCCTAAACTTAAAAATCACGGCTTGTGTAACAAGTTTGTCCGTTTCGGTTTCACTCAGGAAATGGTGTTCAGAATATTGAGAAAAATCACCACACGGAACTTTTTGGTTTTCACCCGTTTCGTTAAAAAAATAAATAATGAAATAACAGAATATTAATTTTGAAAATGATCACCAGCACGGCTGTGTTACCTACGCAACAAACATCTCCTGGATGCACTGGTACACTTCATCAGTGATGTATCCTGGAGCCATTGAATGTTTTGGGTCTCACAACATCATACACCCCTGCCCAAGCAACCCAGCCAGGGTTGATCAGGCCCTGACTAGACGTCCCAGCAGCAGCCCACAGATCAGCACTAGTTACTACTATACTATTTATGGTAGTCATAACACAAATAACAATGATCAATCTACCATTAACAATATTATCAATTGAATGTCTAAATACAAAGATGCCTACCTATTTTTCAGTATTTCACATGCACACCACATGCAGATTTAGCATAAAATGTACCTCTAGGTCTAGTGCACTGTCAGAAGCGGCTTTCTCCAGCTCAACTCGCGCTCGCTTGTGACTTAACTCCATCTGCTGCTTCTCCTGATCCAGCTGGAGGTAACGATTCTTCGAATAAGCTCTCTCTGCTGCTTCCAAAAGCTGAAAGACAAGACAAGCCCGTCAGAGCAGAGTCATATGTCAAATGTGGCCTTTACTCAACTAAGTGTTGATGGAAACAGTTCCTGTGTACCTCCATGCTATGTTTGTACTGATTCTGCAGGTTTGCACCATGTGAAAAGTGCTCCGGCTGCCGCTGTAGTGGTTCAGGGCGGCTGATAAAGGAGTTGAAGGATTTCAACGTTGTTAATACGGTGGTGTCGTCTTCCAAATCCATCTTAACAGTGCTAAAATGATTAGTCAGTTAATCAGTCAAGAAACTGAAAATAAATATGATATTTTTTATGTAATGATTGCAAGGAGCAATGCTAAACTTCAATGGTTCCAGCTTCAAAAATGGTAAATGGACTGCATTTATATACCGCTTTTCCATCTGCATCAGATGCTCAAAGTGCTTTACAATAATGCCTCACATTCACCAATATGTGAGGCTGCTGCCATACAAGGTACTCACTACACACCGGGAGCAACTAGGGGATTAAGGACCTTGCCCAAGGGCCCTTAGTGTTTTTCCGGTCAGACTGGGATTTGAACCGAGGATCCTCTGGTCTCAAGTGCAACGCTTGACCACTAGACCATCACCTCCCCACCTTCTAAAACACAAGTCTCAAACGAGCGGCCAGAAGGGCAATTTAGCATTCAAAACAATTTAATTGCCCACCAATGTTTTTTTAGACTTTATTAATATAAATGGTCAATTTTTGAGCCACGTAGCAAAATATAGGTTCTATATTTTGCCACGTGGCTATTAGGAAATTGGTATATTTTTATGGAAAGCAGGTCTGATGGTTTTTTTGTCATTGTTGTTTAGTTTGCTTTTTTAATTGTTAGTGAATTTGTTTCTGTAAAACACCACAGATGTTTTCTCAACATGCCTAAAACATTTACTTGTGGGCAAGGCGTTGCTCACTCACACTCATCTTCAACCGCTTTTCCGGAATCAGGTCGCTGGGACAACAGCTCCAGCAGGGGACCCCAGACTTCCCTTTCCCGGGCCACACTGACCACCTCTGACTGTGGGATCCCGAGGCTTTCCCAGGCCAGTGTGGAGATATAATCTCTCCACCTAGTCCTGGGTCTTCCCCGGGGTCTCCTCCCAGATTGACGTGCCTGGAACAGGTAAGGATGCCCCCTGGGTGCCAGCATCCTTACCAGATGCCCAAACCACCTCAGTTGGCTCCTTTCAACGCAAAGGAGCAGTGGCTATACTCCGAGCTCCCCACGGATGACGAAGCTTCTCACTCTATCTGTAAGGGAGACACCAGCCACCCCCTAAAGAAGCCCATTTCGGCCACTGTGCTGTCTAAACATTTGATATAGTTATTAATGTGCATTTTCAAATTTGTTTACAGCTTCAACTAACAATCATTTTGTGTATTTTCTTTTAATATCCAAATTGTCTGATTTCAGCCTCTTAAATGTAAATATTTTATGGTGCATAATAGGTGCTTTACTCCCATCGGGGAAGTAAACTGAATATCATTAGGTTGTGGACAAAAGACATTTGAAGGCATCATCTTGGGCTCTGGAAAACACTGACCAACATTTTTTTATTACTTTTTTGAAATCAACAAGATAATCAAATGATTGATTGATTGTGAAAATACTCATTACACGTAGTTGTTAGTTATTTGTTTGTTTTTTCCCAAACTTTATTTACATTTCTTATTTTTACAAAAACTCTCGATGGGAGACATCAAATAAAAAAAAAAGAAAGTACAAGACTTTAAATGAGTTGAAGAATAATGGGGAAATAAGAAACAGAAGCTGCTCTCCCAAAGAGATGATCACTGTTTATGCTCTCTTCGGTGTTTGCACATGCACAGTGCGAGAAACATTTGTAGCGCTGCTTCAACAGCGCGGAACCCTCATGACGGCTGACCAGAATATCAATCAGGTTTGATTTTCATCTGACCATACGAGTGCCGATGAGGAGGTGGTCGTGAGATGTTAAACGCAGCTCGTTACTCCATGTATACTGCACGATGCAGGATGCATGATTAAGCTGAAACTCAGCGCGATCCAAAAAAAATTCACGCACGAGTGAAAAATCGGCTGAAAAAGGGCCAAAACTCGCACAGTGTAAGCCCAGTTTAAGGAGTGGCAAACTTGGGTGGTGGTCCCCATATTTAAAAAAGGGGAGCATGTGTGCCAACTACAGGGGCATCACACTACTCAGCCTCCCTGGTAAAGTCTACTGCAGGGTACTGGAAAGGAGGGTTCCACTGATAGTTGAACCTCAGATTGAAGAGGAACAATGCGGGTTCCGTCCTGGAAGCTGAACAACTGACCAGCTCTTCACACTCACAAGGATCATGGAGGGGGCCTGGGAGTATGCCCATCCAGTCTACATGTGTTTTGTGGACTTGGTGAAGGTGTATGAGATATTGTGGGAGGTCCTGTGGGAGTATGGAGTGAGGGGGACCCTTCTCAGGACCATCAGATCTCTGTACTTATAAAGTGAGTTTGAGTTCTCAGCAGTAAGTCAGACTCTTTTCCGGTGGGGGTTGGCCTCCGCCAGGGCTGTACCTTGTCACCAGTCTTGTTTGTAATATTCATGAACAGGATATCGAGGCGTAGTCGGGGGTAGGAAGGTCTTCAGTTTGCTGGGCTGAGGGTCTCATCACTGCTTTTTGCAGATGATGTGGTCCTGCTGGCTTCATCGGCCTGTGACCTCCAGTACTCACTGGATCGGTTCACAGCCAAGAGTGAAGCGGCTGGAATGAGGATCTCTAAATCTGAGGCCATGGTTCTCAGCAGGAAACTGATGCATTGCCAACTCCAGATAGGGAATGAGGTCTTGCCCCAAGTGAAGGAGTTCAAGTAACTCAGGCTGTTATTCACAAGTGAGGGGACAGTGGAGTGTGAAACTGTCCGAGAATCAGCGCAGCAGGGGCAGGATTGCATTCGCTCTACCGTACTGTTGTGATTAAAAGGGAGCTGAGCCAAAAAGCAAAGCTCGAGATCTACCTGTCAATCTTAGTTTCTACTCTCACCTATGGTCACGAGAGCTGCATCATCACCGAAAAAAAAAAACTAGATCACAGGTACAAGCAACCTAAATGTGTTTCTCGGGGGGGGGGGTTCTGGGGGCTCTCCCTTAGAGATAGGGTGAGACACTCGGTCATTCATGAGGAGCTCGGACTAGAGCTGCTGCTCCTTCACGTTGAAAGGAGCCAGCTGTGGTGGTTCAGGCACCTCAGCTGGGAGGAGACCCTGGGGAAGACGCAGGACTAGGTGGAGAGATTATATCTCCACAATAGCCTGGGGATGCCTTGGTATCCCTCAGTCAGAGGTGGTTAATGTGGTCCGGGAAAAGGAAGTTTGGGGTCTCCTACTAGAGCTGTTGCCCCCAAGCCCTGATGTGTGGTCAGTGTGTGGTGTCAAGGTGCTTTTCGAGACCAGCCTGGCAACAACAACACGAGGTCACCCCTACACGTTACAGGTACAACCAGCAACAGGTCCACGAAAGCACTTCTTTGCCACCCGAGTCATCACCATCTGGAACAAGCTATCTTGCCACACAGTAACAGCTGAAAACATCAACACCTTCAAGTCAAGACTACACGCTGAACTCAAAAATCAAGATATTTACTACAACTACCCGTTCTAAATTTCTTCGGACCACACAATACTATACACAATATACAAGCAACAGAAATCTACATCAAGCCGTCCTACCTTAACCTCAGATGGTCTTAATACCCATCAGGTATCTATGGACTATGCTGAAGGTATGATTAAGCACATGAATTAAATGCGCTACCGATGTGTGACAATCTTCGTCATTTTGATAGCAGAAAACAAATATTATCTTCTTTATTAACCACGACAGACACCAGATTTTGACTCAGTTAATTCAAGTAACCTAGCAGTTAACATTCTTAATAAGAACACGCACAAGTAATGAATCCAACTCACCAGATTATTTCATGCTAATTAAGATAGCAGCTAATGACCACGAGAAGTGCGGCTATCATTTAACTGAGGTCATTCAGTGTTGGTGGGAAGCACAAACCCTCACCTCAGAGCCGCTTTGTTTATGACAAAGAAACAAATCCACTGAAGTTATTAGTTACGCATGCTCTTTTTGCTAGTCAAAGACGTGCAGACTCACACAAACAAATCCCTCCAGTTCAGCTCGAACCTGTTCGCCAACTCTCGCGAGAATAAAAGTTATAGACTGCTGTCGCTTGGGGGCGCTGTTTCAGAGGTAGTTAAAAGTTCTGACTCATTTCATTCACGCATTCATGCGTTCACTGTTCACTCACTCCCTTTTACAGGGCCCATGCTTGTCCAGGGATACAGGGATTATATGTTTACACGGACACCGGCAGTATTTGTTCTTTTGGTTGGATAGATTAATTGTTTTCTTGCAGACAGATATGGACAAAACAGAAAACGATGACAACCATCATCTGTGTGATCATTAAACTCATAAATCACAGTTACAGCCTGGGAAAGAGTAACAACTTAATAAACAGGAGAAAACAATAGAAAAATCATCCTCTGTGTGATCCTCTCATTGCATTCACATAAATCATAATTCCCGTCTTAGAAAGACGAGCATAGTTTATTAAACAATAGAAATCAATGAAACCCATCATCTATATCCAAGTTAAACTCATATAAATCATAATTGCTGTCACCAACACCACTGTGATATAAAGCACAATTACCTTAAATAATGTACCTGTAGTTGCGTAATTCTTCCCACAGGGGGCAGCACTGCTACAGAGTATTTTTGGGCCACATTTTGCACAAACTGGTAAAATTGAGGATGATGAGCTGGGCACAAATACAGCCTACTCACAGAATTCAAACTTTACTTTTGGCCTACTGTGGAGCACTTTTGTTTTCTCTTTTGTATTATATTAAAATAGACATGCTATTATCATTTTTGTACTAAATGTGGTTAACAATGAGGAGAGATAATCCAGAGTCCGCCATCAGACCATATTTCCTGCTCAGAAATGGTTGTGCAATAAAGAAGCAGGTTTTTGGAGCATTCGCTGGTCATGCACCTTGATCCATCCACTACACAACGGAACTACCTTCAGTTCTGGATGACAAGCACCCAATTTGACAACCAATCCACATATACAGTGCTGTGAAAAAGTTAGTGCCCCCTTGCGCTTTTTTACATGTTTGAATTTTTTTATGACATCAAACAACAACAACAACAACAAAAAACAAAACGAAATTCAGGCTTTTTTATATTCAAATTTCTAAAATTATGCTCTTTAAACTGACAGTGAAAACTAGTCTGTACATCATGAATTAGTAAGTAATAAAAACCTAAAAGCAACATGATTATGTGAATAAGTAAGTGCACCCTTTAGTATGGCATGTAAACCATCATGTTGTATTTTCTGACTTGCAGTGCTGTGTTAAGTAGGATGTGTGTTCATTCCCAGTTACAGTTGACAACTTCCTCTGTAAATAGAATGTAGCATTACTGTTGCCCGTTTTGCTCAGTTTACAGTAGGTTTATGTTGATGATCTTCTCAAGTTAAGCGGTAAATGGAACAGACATGGGGTCAAATACTTTGCATTGTATTTAAATACAAATACAAATACTTTAGATTTTCAAATTACAAATACAAATACTTGGTACTTTTTCAAATACAAATACAAATACTTTATATTTTGAGTATTTCAAATACAAATACAAATACTTTCTATGAACTATAAACAACAAATCAACACAAAAACTGATAAACCGGTGACAATTTATTGTGAAAATAGCATGACCAAATACTATTGATAAGTAAAGGATTGAATGTTTTATCACAAATTCACTATTATAATATCACAGGCAATAATCAAACTATCACAATATATATTCTGTTTCCATCAATATTGCATCCTTTTGTATCCACCATATCACAAAACAATAATAAAATGTCATATCTTCTCGTCTCAGCATATTGTATTATTGTATCTCAATCATAATAATGCGGAGCTTATAGTTTTCTGGTGTGTCTCAACACGGTGTCACTGTGCAAGTCATAAAACACATTTTGGAAGCTGTCGCCGCAGATCATCGTATTATAAAGGCCAGAGGCCAGAGGCACAAAAAAAACGTGGCGTGCGTCCGTCTCCATGCCAACGTTCAGATGTATCAAAAGTAAAATGACAGTGGAAATGTGTGGTGCACCACGCAAAAATCCTGACTGGCATACATATGTTTCTACAGCTGTTGGTTCACTGCTGACACGTAGAGGTGATGCTGGGACACTGTTAATAATGTGCAAACAAGAAGTCATCAGGGTGATGTGCACATCAGAGACACACTGATATGACATATTGCTATAAAGGCACCATCACATGATGCATTTGTTTTTATTAACAGAAAACATTTTCATTCTGTCAATGTTCAAATCATGTGATGCGCAAATGCGCATCAGGCTAGAGGCTGGCACTGTGCACGATGGATGGCTGCTTGGTGGTTAAATAGTTCATTCATGTAATTGTTCCGAACGAAAACCAGCGCGGGCTCATTTGGGCATGTGCGCATTCAAATATGTTTTTTGCTATTACTATTAATGTGTTTTCTTTTTTCTTGATCGTGAAACTGAAGAACTTCTTAACAGGCCCCCGATTGTCACCCTGTGTTGTGTATTTGTTAATAAATGCATGTGTAATGTTGTGTAGAATGTCACACGCTGTCAGCCGCCGCGCACCTAATATTTTTTTACTTGTTTTTGCACACTGCCTCTAAAAGTGTTTTAATTTTTACAAATGACAACACAGAGACAATGCTGGATGTCATCAAGCACACTACACTCCACACTTACAGAACCAGTGTTGCCAACTGAACGGTGCCCCTAAAAATTGGCCCCCCGATGATTCATGGATTAACACCTCGTTTCTGCTTCAAACTTCACACCAGTCATCATCTATCTCAGCAACAGACATCTGAAGCTTTTGTATAACAATCATTTCCACATAAATTCAGTGGCTAAACAAGCTGCTAGCTGATGCGTTCACTGCGTGTCGGATATTTCAAAGCATCACATAATTTCACCTCGTTTCTGCTTAAAACTGACTTTAGAATGATTTAAGAGGTTTTACCTGTTATGTGTCGACGCGGATTGAGGAGCGAACCTGCGTCAGACAGAACCCAGCGCTAAAAATAACCAGAAAGCGGTTCCAACAACAAAAACAATTTATTTTTCACCTGTGCCTAAATAAAATGTACAAAACCAAAACCAACGTCCTTCTGGAGGAGTGACTGCTGGCCCGCTCTCCAGCGCCCGCAAGGAGAGAAGTCCGGCGCACCTGGACCCACTACCACCAGACAAACACCCCCCAGGTGGACACGACAAACTGACTCTCTGTGAAGCAAAGAAGATGTGAGGTAAGTCAGCAGTTACAACAATGTCTTTCAAAAGACACACGCTATCAGCAACACATTCAGGTCTGTACTTTTTATCTTTATGCAAATGAGCAGCTTCTCACAACAAGTGGAGGATCACTTATCCTGCACGCCACAGCAGTGAGAAGCAAACTGCACAATTCTCATCACAATTCAAGTATACTGTGTAACAAAACACCAAGTTACTATCAACAATTAGTCAAATACTTAATTACCTTTAATGTGTGCTGACAGCATGTGTCCTCACCCTTCCTTGCTTCACGGCTCGATGTGTCAAACCCAGGTGCGGTCCTCAGCGTCTCACAAACGAACATCACAAGGTAGAGTTCCCGGCAGTTCTGCTTGAATCACACATGCCTTAAAAGCAGAACGCCATCCAATTATCTGCTTCAGCTGAAAGTCTTTAAGGTTGCATGTGAGCACCAGTCACAGGTGCTTCACATGATGTTGATGAGGGTGAGGATTCTTCAGCCAGCACCTTCTCCACAGACAAATCAGTTTCCATGCCACCTGAAGAGCAAAGAAAAGAAAAGAACACCAAAACATCCAGCCACACCCCCCAACACACAACATTACCTTTATCATCTGATGGTTAATAATCACATTAATCCATTTGATTGCTTTGGGTGAAGAGAGTCCATCTCAGACATGCTGCTGTGGTCCAAAATGACACATGCGCAGATGCAAAAGGCGGAATGATTTTTAGGGGCGGACCATTCTGTCTGCAACATCAGCAAAGAACACAACCAAACTATTTAAATCCATTTGCATATTTAAATAGGGGTGTCGAAAGGGAGGAGCTTGGTGCATGTGCATGTGCATGTGTGCTCATTTCCATGTTGATTGGGAAGTACAAACGGAACGTGCTTGGATCCATGCGTACACACACTTTGATACAGTTGAATATTTTTGTGCTTACACCAGTTTCTGGGTTTTGGTGTACGCCATGCTTCGGTAGGAAATCCACGCGTCTTTGTATGTGAGGCCCCTGGAGATGGAACAGACCTGGTCTCATATGTTCCATGTGGAAGAAGCAAACACATTCATATCTTGGGCATTAGCTGGCAGCTTTATCCACAGAGGTTTAGCTGCAGTGGAATCAGCTTTAATCACCACACTAAACACTCAGAAAGCCGAAATGTGAGGAGTCAGAGATGTCGCCTTTGCTGACCAATACTGCATAAAAGTGCCAAAATCAGGGCAGTGTGGCTGAGCGGCAGAACGGGTTGTTTAAGGGTTGCGGTGAGATTTGAGAGGGAGAGAATGGAGGGGTGTGAATTTATCTGAAAAGGTCAGGGTGATGACAAGAAGAGCTCCCATTCTCTCCATCACTGTCTTCTTTTTCCTCCATTCCTTCACTCTCAAGAGGATTCTGTTTCTTCAGTCCGCTGCGCCCTCACACATTTCTCGCCTCTTCTCTCCTTTTCTTAAACCCTTCCTATCTCCCACTCTTACAGACTCACACTTTTTTCTCTCTGTCCTTCTTTATCTGTCATCGTCTGACTCTCTCTCTTACAGGTATTGTTCCGCTCTCTTCCGTGCATCCTCCAGAGGTTCATCCGAATGCATCCGAATCTGCAAAATGATGCACATGCACAGAGCACACACATTCAGATGCACAGACACGCACGTTTCATCAGTAGTAAATCAGCAGAAGTGCCTGCAGATGTGCCCTCGAATGCCATCTGTTGTGAGAAATGTAAGAAAACAGTTTGCAGAAAGAAATCATCTTAAAACTGAGTAGCTTTAATGCCCGCAGACATAAACATGTAAACATGATCATAAAAGGAGCAATTGAGGTTGTGATTGCTTTTCCCCTTCCTGGCTGCACAATGAGGATGACAGCTACAGTAACACAAATACTGCTTTTCTGCTCGCCTCATTGAGATGAATCATTCGACTTGGATCATTTCATCCAGATTGGTAGACATTAGTGAGGGGAGACACTCTCTTTTGTTTCCAGGGGATATAGGAGAAGCACCATTCTGCAAAAGTAAATAATTCTTGAATTCAGCTGCCATGATGCTCTAATTTTGTACAATTTTCATGGCAGCAGGCTTAATATTACTCCATGTAGAAGTCTTTTAAAAAACAAAATGTGACTCTTTACATTCTGTTAAAGGGGAATGTTTCAGTTTTTCAATAGGCTCTATTTTTAGATTTTTTTTTTTTTCATCCTTTTAGACAGTGCAAAAATGAAATTAGCCGGTGGTTTAGAACTCAAATATTGTCACAGGCTACACTCACAGAAATATTTAACTCTAACTTTTAAGATTTATGTAATTTTATTACATGACACACAGTATTTATTTAAAATACATAAAGAATATTGTTTGAATTGCATAATAATTATGTTACCTATGCCATTTATCTTGTATAGGTAACATAAACAATACACTTTATGTATTTTAAATAAATACTGTCATTATTATTGATTCAGAGTAATTATATTTTATTAATACTAAATACATAAAGCTGAGGATTATGCATTTCAAATGAATATGATTTATTACAGTAATGAATATGCATCATGTAAGGTTTATTTGGTAGGTTTGTATTCAAATTATCTAAAAAAAAAAAAAGTAAATGGGAATTCGTCATGTAATAAAATTCCATAAATCTTAACAGTTAGGGTTAAATATTCCTGTGAGTGTAACTCGGATGGTAAACTGGTTTTTGTTGCCACTGAAGAGGAAAAAAGTGAAGTGTCTGGTAGCATGGAGCGTATCCCCGCAGAGAAAAAAATGTGCTCATGTTTATACAGTTAGCTGCTTACCTTATCCTCCGAGTAGTGAGGCAACGCAGTCATTAAAGTCGATTGCTGAAGAGGAGCTGTGACTCACAGAATGAGCCCTTTATCGACAGTTGACTTGTAATGACTCAGTGTTACCAGACTGCTAAAACGGTAAGGTAAGTGGCTAGCTGTATTGACACCTTTACGGTGTCAAATCTCACACATACAACCCCTGGCAAAAATTATGGAATCACTGGCCTCGGAGGATGTTCATTCAGTTGTTTAATTTTGTAGAAAAAAAGCAGATCACAGACATGACACAAAACTAAAGTCATTTCAAATGGCAACTTTCTGGCTTTAAGAAACACTATAAGAAATCAAGAAAAAAAGATTGTGGCAGTCAGTAACAGTTACTTTTTTAGACCAAGCAGAGGAAAAAAATATGGAATCACTCAATTCTGAGGAAAAAAATTATGGAATCACCCTGTAAATTTTCATCCCCAAAACTAACACCTGCATCAAATCAGATCTGCTCGTTACTCTGCATCTAAAAAGGAGTGAACACACCTTGGAGAGCTGTTGCACCAAGTGGACTGACATGAATCATGGCTCCAACACAAGAGATGTCAATTGAAACAAAGGAGAGGATTATCAAACTCTTAAAAGAGAGTAAATCATCACACAATGTTGCAAAAGATGTTGGTTGTTCACAGACAGCTGTGTCTAAACTCTGGACCAAATACAAACAACATGGGAAGGTTGTTAAAGGCAAACATACTGGTAGACCAAGGAAGACATCAAAGCGTCAAGACAGAAAACTTAAGTAATATGTCTCAAAAATCGAAAAATGTACAACAAAACAAATGAGGAACGAATGGGAGGAAACTGGAGTCAACGTCTGTGACCGAACTGTAAGAAACCGCCTAAAGGAAATGGGATTTACATACAGAAAAGCTAAACGAAAGGCATCATTAACACCTAAACAGAAAAAAAACAAGGTTACAATGGGCTAAGGAAAAGCAATTGTGGACTGTGGATGACTCGGATGAAAGTCATATTCAGTGATGACTCTCAAATCTGCATTAGGCAAGGTGATGATGCTGGAACTTTTGTTTGGTGCCTTTCCAATGAGATTTATAAAGATGACTGCCTGAAGAGAACATGTAAATTTCCACAGCCATTGATGATATGGGGCTGCATGTCAGGTAAAGGCACTGGGGAGATGGCTGTCATTACATCATTAATAAATGCACAAGTTTATGTTGATATTTTGGACAATTGAAAGGATATTTGGGGATGATGAAATCATTTTTCAAGATGATAATGCATCTTGCCATAGAGCAAAAACTGCAAAAACATTCCTTGCAAAAAGACACATAGGGTCAATGTCATGGCATAGGGTCAATGTCAATGAGCAGATCTGATTTGATGCAGGTGTTAATTTGGGGGATGAAAATTTACAGGGTGATTCCATAATTTTTTCCTCAGAATTGAGTGATTCCATATTTTTTTCCTCTGCTTGGTCTAAAAAAGTAACCGTTACTGACTGCCACAATCTTTTTTTTCTTGATTTCTTATAGTGTTTCTTAAAGCCAGAAAGTTGCCATTTGAAATGACTTTAGTTTTGTGTCATGTCTGTGATCTGCTTTTTTTCTACAAAATTAAACAACTGAATGAACATCCTCTGAAGCTGGTGATTCCATACTTTTTGCCAGGGGTTGTAATCACGTTCTTGCTGGGGAGCCCGAGATTTCGTTGTCAGTATAAACAAGCGTTTGCGGCAACTTGTTTGCAACATTGCATCGTTATGGAGCTGAGTTCAACCAAAATATGTATTTAGGTGTTTAACTAAGATAATCGTGAGTCTTTAATGTGAGTTTTATTAAAAAAAAAAGTGTGTTGTTGTTAGGGTTGCGTATGGAGAACTGATTCTTTTCGGGTATCGTTAAGAAATGATTCGATCCATCAACATCAATAGCCTTTTTGCTTAACGATTCCCTTATCGGTCCTTCAGAGTGGCCGTTGTTTTTGGGGGTGTTTGTCAGGAAAATTATAATTTCTCTACATTGATTACAGACCCTGCAGTGGGTCTTTATAATCAACCGTTTCTGCAGTGGAGCTTTGCTTTGAACCTTGAACCAATGAAACAGTGCTTCAATCTTGGTTCTTTGTTTTATTTTGCTTTATCTTAATTTCTCCCCGCTAAAACCCTAAAGAGCATATGTCTGTGAGTAATATTTTCCTTTTTTATGTTAAACCGACCTGTTATGGTCTTCTGAAATTGTTGATAGATGTATTTTATAACTTAAAAACGGGACCGATTTTAACGCGTTATCATGTCTATGGTATTTTCAATGTTAAAGTTAGAATTTTATTTATTTTATTTAACCAGGAAAGTCCCATTGAGATTACTGATCTCTTTTTCAAGGGAATCCTGGCCAAGACAACAGCACAGATCACAACAATTTCAAGACATAAAAGACATTTCGATACAATAATACAGCTATTTAAAACATTTACAAATCATGGATTTAATTTCCAAACCTTTGAGCAAAAGTTTAAACTTGCCATTTGGAACCAGTTCCTTTAGTTTCCAGTCTTTCTGTAGATTGTTCCATGTTGTGGGGGCAGAAAACTGAAAGCTGAGCCATTATCAAGCCTCCCTCCCCAGCGCGCAAAGGATTCTGGGATACTCTAAAAACCATCAGTCATCTTCTGGAATATAATATTTTTAAATATTTTCAACTATTTGGGATTTTTGTGCATTGTTGTAGTCTACTTTTATCGCTCACATTTATTCTATTATTATTAGAGTTTATTGTATTTAGTGCTTTGATTCTTGGAAAAAACTACATTATTATTATTATTATTATGTTTATTTTTGCAGGGATCCCCTCCGTGCTACTAGACACATAAAATTTTCACCTGTTCAATGGAGAAAAGTAGTGGTTAACTATGAACCATCAGATTGCTTCTTAGGGCACTTGAAGCAATTATTTTTTTTGGATGTGTCACTTCAGTGTGACGTAACCTAAAACAAAGAAAATGTCATATGCTCATTCACTTTTTCCTTTTTTTCCTCGTGCTCTGCTATACAGCCTTTATTCAGTCTTATTTCTTCCAAATCCCTGAAAGGTTTGGGAATGTGATATGACAGACAACATTTTTACTCAATAAATGAGATTACATATTTTCTTTTTAGACATTTATTATACATTGATCTGGAATTGTCTTCATATATTCTACTACTTTTGTGAACCTACGATTTTGGTAAACCCATTTCAAACACCAAAACAGATCATCCACACAGATAAAGGTGTACTATGAAGTGATTTGAAGAATTTCTAAAAACACATTTCAGATATTTTTACACAGTGTTTGAGGCCAAATATCACCTCACATTGAGAAAGCAGAGATTGTTATGAACACTTTGATATGGAAGACGTGAGCCTTATACTTACATACGTTATATGTAAGTGCCTTTAAAGGGTCATTTATGAAGGTAAGTCAAAACCACCAAAATGCCTTTTGGCCCCAAGAGGCCTCTCCTCAATAATGTGGATTAACCTGTGCAAAATCACCCAGTGAAATGATTCATCGTGATTCTAAGGGTCGCATACACAAGTATGTGTCACTGCTGCTACTGTTGTTGTTTTATATTTGCAGATTACACTCACACACTAATTTTGCCATAAAATGTGAGATAAACCAAGGTGCTTTATATGCATGAACATTACTTCTGGGATACGAGTCAAGCTTTCTGCTTGCTGCAGAGACAGCATTCAGGGAGCTGCTGTCTGAAGGCCTGAAGTCAAAATGCTCATCTCAAAGTGGACGGAGGTCACACCAAGGTCACTCATGCCAAGTCTTTCACCTGCATTGCAACCACAACAACAGACAATGGATAATTGGATTTTCAAAAAGAGGGCAGAAGACCAAGGATTTTATACAGAAGACAAAAAGAATCAAAACAGGAAAGAAATCACAGCCTAAAGAGACTGAAGAAAAAGAGAAGGAGAGAGGAAAAAACCTGAGCAAATGAGGCAAATGTTCAACAAAAGAATCAATAAAGCAGTGATATTCTGCTCATCTAATGGAGGAGGGCAGTGTTGATGCTGGAGTCGTGCTCTCGTGCCCCCGGAGGGATACTTTACCAATATTAGTTTATGTGTGATGTGCACATTCACTCCCAGTGAGAGGGACACAGAAGGTACCCAATGATCCAAAGAGCGAGTGCAGCCGGAGATAAAATTAGATATAAATCCACTTACTAATTAATAAAATAAGCAAATGCAGTCAAGCAGTTAAGGCAGGAGAGAGATGTGCGTCAGACGCTCTGAGGTCTTCCTTCTGGGGATTTTTCAGGATATCCAAGATATTTCTGCCATCCACAAGGCAGAGAATCATAAAATGAATACAATATCATTAAAAAAGAGTACTCAAACTGTCACACAAAATATACTGAACTGGGATGGATTGTGCAATTTTTATTTTATCTGCTGTTTACACTTTATATATATATATATATATATATATATATTATATATATATATATATATATATATATATATATATATATATATATATATATATACATACATACATACAGTACTGTGCAAATGTTTTAGGCACATTTAATGCATTAAAAATGATGAAAACCTGATAAATATTCATAAATAAATTAAATGTGTGATGAATTTCAACATTAATGACAATTGATATGAAAATTGGGTTCTATTTATGTGTGATGATTTTTTTTTTTTTTTTTTGGTATATAACTCACATCACAGTATAGGTTGCAAGACCTCAAATACTATTTTAAGAAAAACGCAACTTATAGTATGAGTAATTGTTTTTTACAAACATTTTAATATTGCATGTGGTAATATACTGGCCAGTACACTTAGAAAGAAATTATTATTATTATTATTATTATTATTACTGTTATTATTATTATAAAATAAAAAAAACATAGCTCATATATTCATCACTTTTCTTGGAACTGATCTTGTGTTGACATGGCAGTAAAAAAGGGGATGGGAGGAGCATAGAAAGCTAGAGGTGGGCGGATCAATCCTAATATCGATAATATACCCAATGCTGGTACTGATATTGAATGATCCTCGTGTAAAAAGTTCGATAGTCAAGCTTTTTTTCTCTCCCGCACGCACTGACTGGCAGATTCATCAAAGTCACACTGTGACTTCAGTAAACTGTGTCACACTGTGTCACACTCTGTCACACAACACGGAGCAGCGCACCCTTGTATTGTGGTTTGTCAGCCCTCTACCTCAGGAGATTTTGTTTTAAGTTGTGTTGTGTTGAGTGATATTTTTTTAAACAAAAATGTTGATTGTGATAATAAAGTATTTTGTTGTCACATACAATGTTTGGCAAAATTGGATCCTTTGTATCTATGAAACTTAAATATGAAAAAGTATTGGTATTGTTATCGATATCGGCGATACTGGGCCTGTATTTATTTGGTATTGGATCAATACCAAAATTCCCAGTATCGCCCACCACTATAGAAAGCTACTTTTGTTATAACGCTGAGATGCCTAAAACCTTTGCATATATATATATATATATATATATATATATATATATATATATATATATATATATATATATATATATATATATATATATATATATATATATATATATATATATATGTGTGTGTGTGTGTGTGTGTGTGTGTCTGTGTGTGTATAACGTGCACATAATCAAGTAAAACTTGTCTATATTGGCTCTGCTGTGGTGACATGAGCATGAAGGAAGGTACAAGCTGAAAGAAAATAGATGTATCAAGGTTAAACTTTACTACATTGATGGAGCGCTCCAAATGCTATTCTGTGTGCACAAGATAGAATTACTTCCTACGCTGTGATTAATTTGTGTGTACAAATTATTATATACACAGACAGCCATCACAACTAAACCAGCATCCAGCATTACTGTGGTCAAGAGAGCTGACAATAGCAAAGGCCTCACCAAGCTAGGCACCGTGTGAATTTTGTTGCAAGTCTCCTGCTGCATTTATGGTCCAAGTACTGGAGGTGGGCGAAATGGAAGCAAACAGTTTATATCCATCTGCACTTGTCACCTAACTGACAACTGAGAAACTGAATCCTTTCTAATAGTTAGGAGACAATAATACAGTTGTTTCAATTTTATTAACAATAATCTTTGTTTTGGGCAGCACAGTGGATTAGTGGTTAGCACTGTTGCCTCACAGCAAGAAGGTCATGGGTTTGGTTCCCATCTGTGGCCTTTCTATGTGGAATTTGCGTGTTCTCCAGGTTCTCCGGCTTCCTCCCACCTCCAAAGACATGCAGGTTATGTGGACTGGAACCTTTAAATTGTCCGTAGGTGTGTGTGTGCAGGTGTGAATGTGTTTGTTTGTCTATATGTGGCCCTGTGACAGACTGGCGTCCTGTCCAGGGTGTGCCCTGCCTCATGTTCTATGACTGCTGGGATAGACTCCAACCCCTCCGACCCTTAATTGATGAGTAATCCTTGTGTTTAACTTGGCTGATTACATATGGAGGAACTACTTCTATAAATACAGCAGATGGACTGTGAGGTGGAAGACCTGAGGCGGGTGCTGCATGCTGCAGTCATCATGTGTAATGCCCACTGATGGCGTGGACAACCCATGCCTATGGTGCTGATGCCTAGAAGACCCCCCCCCCCCCCCCCCAACCAACTGGTGCTGTCCTGGATGTCTGCGAGGACTTAATAATTCTAAAAAAACAAAAACAAAATTGTTAAAAATGTTTTGTTTTATTAGTATGACCTAAGCAGTGGGTCACCCCTTGTGAGTCTGGACTGCTTGAGGTTTCTTCCTCAGTATCATCAGAGGGAGTTTTCCTTACCACTGTCGCCTGTGTGCTTGCTGTAGGGGTTGGTAAGGTTAGAGACCTTACTTATGTGAAGTGCCTTGAGGCAGCTTTGCTGTGATTTGGCCTTACCTACATGAATTGAATTATAAATGGCTGTAATTCCTACATTTTTAATGCAATATTTTCTTAAATGCCTTGAAACTACAAGTATGTCTTGATTGTTTCATTACAACTCAATTGCGGTGGTGTACAGAGGCAAAATTACCAAAAAATAATTGGTGCCACTGTCCAAACATTTGGTTGCTGGCCACTGTGGGGCTCAGCAGATGTGGCCAGCCAGCAGCAGATCTTTTCTACTTAAAACAACAGACCTGAGACCTGAAGCTTTTCACTGGGTTGCGTCACCTCAGTGACTGTGGTGTATTTTTGGCTCCAAACCTTAATATCTGTTTGAAAGAACCCTGAGGAGTTATATTTGCTTGCTGAAAAGGTGAGTGATATGACATCTTTAAAAAGTAATAAGCAATATCAAATTGTTGGAAAATTTATAGCTTATTATTTGTATCGTGCTGGGAGTTTTTAGGGAACAGCTGCCAGTCACCCGATTCATTTTCACTCGCTGGGCTGACTGAGGGTGGGACACGACTGTGACTGCATGTAGTCATATGTGTACCCGTCTGTCCATTCATGTGAGCCACCTGATGGATTTACTACGAATCAGATCATCTGATCCGCGGGGAGTCTTGGGTGACATGCAGGAGAATAACAAGCGTCACAGTGCGGCTGCAGGCGACCAGGAGACGAAGAAGAAAACAAAGGGATGAAGGTGATGGTGCTGCAAAGAAGGAATACAAAGAAAGACATGAGAGAGACAGAGAGAGGACAGCAAAAAATCCACATCATCACTATTTAAGAATTCATTTAATAATGAGGTATAATGTGCATCAGCTCTTGTAAGATTGTAAAAAGGTTATATTGCAGTATTTAAAATTTTCTAAATAAACATGTCCCCACGTATCTTCAAAACAGATATTAAAATTTGTAGCCAAAATACCCCACAGACATCAAGGTAATGCATCCTAAAAAAAATAAAAAAATACATGGTTAAAATAAATAAATAAATAAAACTAAGGAGTCTCCAGATTTACCTTTTTCTTCATCTGTCCTTTTAAAGAGAAAGATTCTGCTGTTTGCCACGCCCACTCTCCAAAAGGAGGAGGAGCAGACACAATGTCTGGATCAAGTTTCACTTTATATAATCTTTGAAGGATTACATCAAAACTATCTCATGGATTCTCACCAAATTTGCACCACAGATACATATTCAGTCATGGAAGACACCATTAGAGTTTGGAGTTGATCCGAATCCAGATCCAGATTCTGGATCACGTAATGCTGCTTTAAACAGAATCTGGGAAGTTGAAATTTCGGATAAACAAAAATGCTACAAGAAGGTTTATTTCTTACTTAGTAACTCAGGAAATGTACTGAGGACCCCTGAGCAGAGAACCACACATGGTTCTCTGCTCAAGGGTCCTCTGCGAAGTACAAACTTCTTTATTCAGTGTCCAGGCACAGGAAAATGTCATAAAGCACAGGATAATTAGCCTGCAACAGCCAAATCCATGAGCGTAAGGGCACATTCACGCTATGACGTGAAGTGGCTGACGTGTGCCGACATAGCAAATTCTCAAAAATCTCTGTGAAACACTGGAAAAGGCTTCCTCCAATAGTCTAAATTTCCTGTCTTCACCCCAGGTCGATGTTTGGTGACAATCCATTGCCGTACTATAGGACGTAGTTCAACTATCACCATTGGAAGGTAGCACACTCCACAGAGCAGTAGCATAGCTTGGCAGAGCTGATTGTCGACTCAACTTTTGCGATGTCATGTGACATAGCTTATATAAATGCAACGTAACTGTGTGATTGACAGATTCTACACATTCTTTCACATTTCTTCATATTTCTTCCTGCTCAAAGGCTCCAGAGGAGGTGATGCACCCAGTCAAGTCTCCAGTGTTAGCCAGCAGAGGCCGGTGAAGGTGAACAGAGCAGTAGCAGCATACTAGCGAAAGTGACATAGTTGCGGAGTTCAACTCTTGCTGGCATTTTCATGAACGTTGAAGACTTTAAGCATGTTGAAAATTCTTCTGGAACCACTATGAACATCAGCGTTGCCCAACTGATGTCAACTTAGCTGCTGCAGAGACTGTTGGACCTCGCCGCTGGTTGAAGTTAATCAACTTTTCACAGTGTTTTCACTGGTAGTGTGAGTGCACCATAAAGCAGTAGGAGGTGATGATCTAGTCATGAAGCAGTGAGCTTGAGACCAAAGGACCTCAGTTGAGACCCCTGTCTGGCTGAAAAATCACTAAGGGCCCATCCTTAAGTCACAAGTTACTCTTGGTGTGTAGTGAGTGCCTTGCGAGGCAGCACCCTGACATCAGTGTGTGAGTGTGTGTGTGAATGGGTGAATGCGAGGCATCACTGTAAAGCACTTTGAGTTTCTGATATAGATGGAACAGCTCTATATAAATGCAGTCCATTTACCATTTGCCAAGAAGGTGCATAAAACAGCCAGAAGGTCAAAACACAGGAAGCAAGCATAACAGGGACCAGATCCAAGGGAGCTAAAATACAAACCCAGCGTCAAGCAGCATAAATCTGCAAAGAGAAGACCAGAAAAACAAGAGAGGCTAGAGAGCTCAGCATGATGCACAAGATGTTTTGGCACAGAGGAGATGGAGACCAGGGTTTAAATACACAAATCAAGGTCAAGATGAATAGCTGAGGAGAAACATAGGAAGAAAGTGAGAGAAACAAACGGGAATGAAATCTCAAAATAAAACAGGAAGTGACAAGTACGGAGCAGAAACAATAGTTGGTGATTAAATTAATAATCAATTAATAATTGGTTAATTGATTAATGGTTGTAGCTTTACAAGCAAGACTCATCTTCAAAACCTGGGAATATTGAGACAAGCCCCAAAAGCTGAAACAGCTCTGATCCATTCTTCTATGACCTTTACAGCTCAAACATGGCACTGTCTGACATAAGCACAAATCAGACTGAGGCTGATACGTGCCAAAGAGTCACAAGCCTCAAGTCAAAAGTCAGAGGAACCAGTCAATGAGAAGAGAGCTAAGTTATAAATCCAGTGAGGGCCTTTTGCCCCCATTTATTTCCTTTTTTTGTGCACCTCCTTTATCTACAGTGTAGACCTTCAGCTGGTGCCTTTGTGGTGCAAACATGTTACCATGTGCAGCAGGGACAGCTGCAGCGCTCAGAGTCCAACCACGGGTGTTGGAAAAACCCTAATGCATGAATCATAACGTGGTTCATAACCGCAGGGATGGAGTGCACAGTTAAACACAGCAACGCAGCCAACACTCCAACAAATCAGAACACAGTGAAGGAACAGCAATCAACACAGACAATTAACGTGTTCACTACTCTTACCGTTTAAGCCGACCACACGCGACGCATTCACAGGATGCAAAAGTGCTGTATTAAAGTAAAACATGAGTGTATTACAGAAGAACTGCAGTGTACACATTATCTGTACAACAAAGGAGGAACAGTATCTGCGTATCGCTGCACAGACGGTCCAATCTGTGCTCAATGCAGGGCGCCGTCATGAAAGAAAAATAAATATGTGACAAGGACACGTTCTACTGAGCACTAAAAATGCTACTGTGTGCGCACAGGATACACTTTACACATTTGATTAGATTGTTTGCACATGATAAGCGTCTATTACGTCAAGTTAAAGTCAAATTAAGATAATAGAAAATAACATAAAGCATTAGAGACGTTATTGAATATTTATATTGATAATAACAAACATGGAAATACCACACGTTTACTGAGCACAGAATCAATTTTGTTCAGTCAGAGAGAAATATTTGTATCAGCCAGCAGCTCATCTTTTAAAGTAACGGCTGCATGTGCTGCAAAAAGTATTTAATTACATCCGCCAAAGGCATAATAAAATCATTGGTGTTTATTTATTTGTCTGTCTGACTGTTAGCAAGATTATGGTAAAACTACTGCACAGATTTTGACGAAATTTCCACCACAGATAGATATTAGGACAATCCACATTTAGATCCGGATTCTGGAGCAAGTTTCACTTTAGGCTATGAATGATTACTTTTAGCAGGATTATGTCAAAACTACGGCACAGATTCTCACCAAAGTTGCACCACAGATACATATTAGGCCATGGAAGACTTTGGAGGTGATCCAGATCCGGATCTGGATTCTGGATCAAGTTTCACATTATATAGGCTTTGAAGGATTACATCAAACAATCTCATGGATGCTTACCAAATTTGCACCACAGATACATATTCAGCCATGGAAGACACCATTAGAGTTTGGAGTTGATCTGAATCCAGATCCAGATTCTGGATCAGGCTTCACTTTATATAGGCTTTGAAGGATTACGTCAAAACTACGTCACGGATTCTCACCAAATTTGCACTACAAATACGTGTTAGGCCATGGAAGACTCCATTAAATTTTGGAGGTGATCCGGATCTGGATTCTGGGCCACGTTTCTCTTTATAGGGTTTTAAGAATTGACACTGATGTCAGTTCTTGGAGGCAAAAAAATCAGAACCAAACGCCACTCCCGATGACCGTTTGTTTTCACCAAATAGGTGGACAGCGACATGTAATACTGTTTTTTTATCTCTCCTGTATGGTCAGTTAAAGAAGTAAGGATTGCTGCTTCAATCTGTATTTTATTTGTGAACAGGACATTACTATTGCTGGTTTGCACTAATATGTTCAAATACTGCAATTTCCACAGCGCGTGCGGCAGTGGTTAGAATAGTCGTATCAAAATAAAATTTTGCACAACACATTTTCTCCTCAAGATGAACAATTTTGTCAGGAATCAGCTTAAGAAAGTCACATTTTTATTTTTGGCATACTGTAGGGGACCATCCTAATGTCACACACACGCAAATTATAAACGAGCAGGATGCTTTTTTTTTCCTATTGCCACTCTAAGGCTCTGTGCACATCTTGGCACTTCTCAACGCCTGTAGCTTTTTTATTTATTTATTTATTTAACATCCAGTTGTATTCACCAGATGCACTCCAGTTTAAAGGGAAGGACAGATGCCACTCTGGCCGATATCATATTCAGACTACAATATGACCTTTGCAAATCCAACCCGTCTGCACCCAGTGCCTGGACGTCCACCAGTGTTTCTTGCTGATTAAATAGTAAACTGAGCTCAGTGAAAACAGAAATGGACTTGTACCTTATGCGAAAAAACATTTTTGCATCCCCCATCAAAATAGGGCCCTTTGTGTTTTGCACTTCATGGTCACCAACACATGTCTAGCTATATGTGCTGTGTTTTATTGAACACCAAAACGTGTTCTTTATGCTGAGCACAAAGGGAAGAAAATACACAGAGTGCAAGCCTACAAACAAATGGCATGTCAAAGGAGACATTAAAACAGTCCAACTGGCTTTGGTTTACTGAAATGTTCTGCTTTCTGGTTTGGTTTGGGAAATGAAATTGTGCCTTCAGCTTTCTTGGTGTGTTTCCTTCAGTTTGTTGTGATTTCCCCTCAGACAAGGTCAGTGTGTTTCAGAAGCACCTGTCTTCAAGATGATGCATTAATGTAACTGTAACAGAACATTCTGTGTGGAAAATCCACAGAGAATCTGCAATCTGAAAGACACAAATAAAATCACAGCCTTGGCTTGTTCCGAACTGTGATTGCCTCCTGTGCACATAACTCCAAATATTTGCTAGTCTAATCAAATTTTTGCAAATCAGAAATTTTGACTGGAACAAAGCACGGCCCCAAATGAATTCTGAGGACAGAGGTTGTGATTTATTGGGTTTACTGCGATCTGTTAATAAATTTGACTTTCTGTCCTGACAGTGTAAAAAGTGCTGTTGTGTAAATCTTCTTCTCATTACTTTAAGTACATCCTTGATAAAAATTTATCTCTTTATGTTTTAATATGACCTGTTAATCATCCGGAAAGCCCAGACAGCCAGAGGTTACTGAATATCATCACATCACTTATATTTTATTACATGTGTGAGGTCCGACTGTGAATTCTTAATATGAGGACTAAAATATTTGACTAAAGCAAGGACCAGCAACAACAACAACAACAACAAAACCTTCCCATAAACTACATAGTGTTGATCTCTGTTGGCTATGATTTGATTATTGTGAGGCAAACGTGGTCTAATCAGGCTTAAACCAGATGTGTTTACAGCTTAAGATAGGCTCATTCATTCAGCAACATTTAATGACATTAACAAAGAACAGAAATAGAAGGGAAATAAACTGTGCACATACTGCCAACCTCGCCCAAAATCTCACAACAATATAAGAAAAAGATACTTCACATTTGCTGGAACTACTCTTCTGACAGATCAGTGCCAAAATCTAATCATTTCTGGTCTGCGTTATTATTATTATTATTATCTAATATAAGCAACAGGTTGCTCTCCTGCGTGTCCCACAACTATACTCAAGGTTCTTGAAATGAAACAGTATCACCACTTGGTGGACATTTACCATTGATGCAAGCACAATAGAATTTTGCTAGAACTCTAGTTATTATTATTGTTGTTATTATGAGCATAACCCTTTGCAATAATGGTACATTGACAATTGTAAATAATGCAGTTATAAGCATGAAATAAATTAATTAAGTTACTAATGTGTTTAATAACCTTTCATTAATGGTGTTTTTGTTACTAACAGTTACCAGTTGTTTAGTAATCCTTTATTAATGGTGTTCATGTTGATTAATGCAACCTTTAATTAATAGTTAATTAAGAGTCAATAATTTTTTAATAAGTAATGTAAAATTACCTTGTCTAAGTTAACAGAAACACCCTTCATGATTAGTGAACATAGTTCATTCTTAATCCAGTGTTAGTTAGTGCTTATTACAGCAGTAAATAATTCAAAGTCAAAGTCAAGTTAATTAATCAATCAATCATTGTCCTTTTTTACCCAGGTAAAAAAACTCATTGAGATTTAAAACCTCTTTTTCAAGAGTGACCTGGTCAAGAGGGCAGTATAAAACAGATTACAGCAAACACACAAATAAAATACGGTTTCAGTTCACACACTGCAGAAAAACAAGAGTGGGATTACACATTGCAGTCACAAGATCCAATTCAACTTATTTCTCTGTCTTTTATAATTGTTTTAAATTTCCCCAGAGTCACAAAATGTGTCAATTTCAAGTCGTTTTGCACATCATTCCAAGTAGATGGGGCAGAAAATTTAAAAGCCTTTTAGCCCAGTTCAGTTCTGACTCTCAGGACCTGCAACTGTATGGTGTCCTGAGAGTGCAGGACATATCGACTGAGGGGTCTACATGAGTGTGAGCACAAATGTGTGGGCAGAAGTCCAAGAATAGATTTGTAAATAAAAGCCAGTGGGAGAGTCTACAGATGTCTTTGGAACACCATCGCCTGTATTTGTTTCTCCAGGTTACACTGGAGTTGCATCCGGCATAAAACTTGTGCCAAAATACCAATGCAGATCTGGCTGTATCCGCTGTGACGACCCAAAAAAAAAAAAACGAGAGCAGCCGAATGGAAAACAACAGTGACAGAGTCTACGAACATACAAAGATGGACAATGTGGAACAGCATATAAAGAACAGTGTACATCACTGTTCTTTATATGCTGTTACATCACTGTTCTTTATATGCTATAATAATAATAATAATAATAATAATAATAATAATAATAATAATAATGTATTAATTTATATAGCGGCAAATCACGAGTAATCGCCTAAAGGCGCTTCACAAACATTTAAAAGCAGAATAAAATGAAATAACATTAAAACACAGTAAAAAAAAATTTAACCATAAAAAGGTAAAAGAAGTAAAATAAATAAAACGAATGAAAAAAGACACACAATCATATAAAATACTAATGATAAAACAAGGAGAACAAATGTGTCTTCAGCCTGGCTTTAAAAGTCTCCACAGAATCCGACTGTCGTATCAGTTCATGCAGATCATTCCATATGCTGTCTATATATAACTGTAACCAGTAAAATGCACAGCACAGTGGTATACAGTATCCAATTTCTTTAAAAACTGATCAGGAACGTTCATAAAAAAAGCAGGTCTCCATAGTCCAACAAGGGTAAAAAAAAAAAGTTGTGGTGATCGAATGTTTTCTGACTTGCAATGAAAAACATGATTTATTTCTAAAAAAAAAAATCAATTTCAGCTTAGAAACAAATTTATCTATGTGCAGTTTAAAGGACAGGTTCTCATCAAGCAGAATGTCTAACTATTAATAAGATGTGACCATTTCAGTTTCAATCTCATGAACAGTTGACAACCTCAGAAGGTGAGATGGAAGCTGCCGGGACTGAACAGGATCAAAAGCTAACTGCAAGACCTCAAGGGATTTAACACTGGCAACTTTACCGTGTATTAGACAAATTATCACAATTATTCACATAAATTGTGAACAACAGAGGCCCTAACATAGAGCCTTGAGGCATGCCCTTTAGAAGAGGGAGGAAAGAGGAAGAAGACCCGGCAGCCTGGACACACTGTGTTCTATCAGATAAATAACTAGAGAACCAGCTAACAGCCTGGTTAGATAAGTCAATCTTGTGGAGTCTATCTGCCAGGATGACCTGATCGGCTGTGTTAAATGCCTTTGACAAGTCGATAAAAAGAGCTGCACAATATTTTTGGCCATCTGGTGCCTCTATGATGTTGTTTACCACTTTAACAGCGACAATTATGTACTGTGCTGTTTATCAAAACTTGACTGGTATTGTGAGAAAAGCCCACATGCATCTAAAAAACATTTAAGTTGTTCACCGACCAATTTTTCTAAAACTTTAGAGCGAACACCCAATTCAGAGATCAGCCTATAGTTGTTTATTATTGAGGGATCACCACCTTTGAGCAGGGGAAGAACATAAGCAAACTTCCATATTCTCAGAATCTCATTTTCAGAAAGAGTCAGATTAAAAATATGACACAGAGGTTCTGCTATAAAATCTGCAGCTGACTTCATAAAGAAAGGCTCAAGGTTGTCAGATCCGGCAGATTTACTTCAATCCACCTGCTGTAAAGCCCTATGGACCTTGGCTACATCAAGGGTCATATCAAATCCTGAAGCCGTAGCATTAATAGGTGGTGAGTAAGGGCAGACACCCTGTACATTAGATTAGTGTAGAGATCGTGAAGAAACGTGTTCATTAAAATAATTAAGAATGGCTGATTTGTCTGTTAAAATATGTGCATCTTTTACTAAGCAAACAATTCATCTGTGATTTCATCCCCAAATGAAGATTTGACTATTTAGGATTATTAGGTTACGAGTAGTTTTATCAACATAAAAATCAGATTTAGATTTTTTAATATGGGAAGTAAAGCGATTTCTGAGCTGCTTGAATATCAGCCAATCACCCTGGGAATCAGAATTTCTGGCCTTAGCCCAGGCATCATCCCTTGCGTTAAGGAGACTGGACAGCTCAGGGGAGAACCCTGTTTCTACCCTTCTCTCTAAATTTGCGGAGAGGGGCATGTATATTTATAATAATACTAAAGGCATCATAAAAGTACTGCCAGGCCAGTTCTACATCATTAAAAAGTTTAAAAAGTGAGATTCTGGACCAACCAAAGTGCCATGAATCATGATGAAAACCCTTCTCACAGAAGGTTCATAATCACGTTTAAGAGTAATACGTGGCCTTGATATTTGGAGCTTAGTTCATCTGATAGTGGCTAGAACACAATGATCGCTCAAATAATTTGCAAAAATAGAAGAGAAGATATCTCTGGACATTTAAGACCGTGTTGACTCGTTAACTTTTTGTGTTATGTTAAAACAAAATTTCTCCACTGTGAGATCAAAAAAGTATATCTCAAAAGAATCACACAAAGATTTAAAACTATCAGAAACAGAAGATGACCAATCCCAGTTCAGATCTCCTGTGGGAAGAATCCCATTGAAGGCTAAAGTTGAAAGCTGTTTATTCAATGCTGATAAAGTCTCACTACTACCAGAGGGCGATCTATAGCAGCTTACGATGGTGAGAAAGTGGCCATTTAGAAACTCCAACTTCAGAGCAAGAAATTCAAATTGACTACTGAGAGAAAGAGAACCATTTGGAAGATTCAAACGGCTTTCGGTGGCTTTTCAGTCGAGTGAGTATTCGAGAAATTGTGTAACAGCTGGGCATGTCACAACTTGTCCTGTGAGACTTCCAACACGGACACGGCTTTTTGTTGTGCGCCATTGCGGCTCCGTCCCAATGCGCGAATTCCTCCGAACGTCTTTCATTACAAAATCTCCTGTAACAGTGGAATGTGCCGCAAAAGTGCTGATGTCCAACTCTTCTGCAATTTCTCTGGTAGTCAGACGACGTCCCGGATCAACACAGCCTTCACTTTGGAAATGATCTGGTCGTTTCAGCCTGTCGATGGCCGCTCGGAGCGCGGCGCGCCCTCTGCCGCTGTGGGCCATCTTTAATCCAGTTGTAACGCTCCTTAATCTGTGTGATGCCCAGAGTATCCAACAGGTGTGAAAAAACTCATGCATGCGCACGAAGGTTCAAGCTTGGCTGATGCAAGCGCACATGATTCAAATCCATGTAGTTTTTTTTTAAAATAAAAAGGTTGGATAGTTTTCTTACAGACCTCGCATATCGCGAAAAACATTGTAACCTTTAATAGCAATGTCTTTGTCTGTGATGGATTTCTTTAGCCAGGTTTCAGATAGGACATTTCTAACATTTAGGTGTATAACACCAAGCCCTGATCTAGATTTAAAAAGTGAAGTTTGGGAACGTGTTGGAGCTGTGCTTCGCTGCAATTGCATCACCACAGAACCACCTTAGGTCCCGTATGGCAGCCACCCAGGAAGACAATCAGTCCATCCCCACATCTCTGAAATAAGTATCTGCCACCATAGACATTATATACGTAGACACCTCATGGACTGCCCCTGTTAACTGGAGCTGATGTAGCAGCGCGGTCGAAATCTTGGATGGGTCCCTAACGCACCCCCAGTGCATTTATTTGTACTGCGGAAGGTGTATCCCCAACCACAATAATCAGTAACTCCCCGAATTTTTACCCGATTTTATCACAGTTTGGTTTGTTAGAAACAGCAGAGATTCGTTTACGATACAGGATGCTGTCACACATTTCTTGCACGTTGGTTCATGCACAGAGAAACATGCCACATGGTCAAAATGACAAATAATGTGCTGTTACTGTGTAGTAGTAGTAGTAGTAGAAGTAGCAGCAGCATTATTACAGTAGCAATACCAAAAGGTGAGTTTTCTTTTAAATAATGTGTTCATGAGAAGCCAAGTGCAGAGAAAGTGTTCTGAGTACAGTCGAAGAAATTAAATATATTTGACATTGTGGGAACACGATGACACAGCCTGAGTCTGGTCTGAATGTGCTGAAGCCAAAGTACTGCAATGAATACACAATTTGATCATGAGGAATGAGCCATGATCCAGCGGCATGAAGCAAACTGTCACAGAATGAAGGCACCGCATTATCTGCTTTATTCAAATTTAATTCAGTTTGAAGCTTAAAAAAAGGGACAAAAGCTGACAAGTTGGAAAAAAGCATGTAAATTAATTTGACTCTAGGAAATGAGATTGTTTTAATTCGAGTATTTCTCATGCACGTTAATCCAAAGTGAAATGTAACTGAGAAATAACAACAAATGCCCCGAACACAGGAGGAAGCATCAATATCAAAGTGCTGAAAACAGCTATTTTAATTGGTTCCCAGTTCTGAGAAAGAAACTGGCTTTTAAAGCAAAAACCAATGCATTCATTTTTATTTTCATTCCCAAGGCAACAGTTTGTTACATTGGCCTGATTTGTTTCAGTGAAATAACTGCCTCAGCACTGGAAGGACAAAAAACATCACTGGTATGAAAAAAGCTATAATATATACAACCCCAATTCCAATCAAGTTGGGACATTGTGTAAAATGTAAATAAGAACAGAATGCAATGATTTGCAAATCCTCTTCAACCTGTATTCAGTTGAATACACCACAAAGAAAAGATATTTAATGTTCAAACTGATAAAGTTCATTGTTTTTGTGCAAATATTTGCTCATTTTGAAATGTATGCCTGCAACACATTTCAAAAAAGTTGGGACGGGGCAACAAAAGACTGGTAAAGTTGATGAATGCTCAAAGAACACTTAATTGGAGACAGGTGAGTGTCATGATTGGGTATTAAAGGAGGATCCCCAAAAGGCTCAGCCATTCACAAGTAAAGATGGGGTGAGGATCACCACTTTGTGAACAACTGCGTGAAAAAATAGTCCAACAGTTTAACAACAATGTTTCTCAGTATTCAATTGCAAGGAATTTAGGGATTCCATCATCTACAGTCCATAATATAATCAGAAGATTCAGAGAATCTGGAGAACTTTCTACCCATAAGCAGCAAGGCCGAAAACCAACATTGAATGCCCGTGACCTTCGATCCCTCAGGCAGCATGGTGTATTCAATTGAATATAGGTTGAAGAGGATTTGCAAATCAATGTATTCTGTTTTTATTTACATTTTACACAACGTCCCAACTTCACTGGAATTGGGGTTGTATAAAAAAGAAGCTCCTAGTCCAAACCTGTGAGGGAGAAAGAACATCCAGGTGTTTGGTGTGACAGAAGAAGATGCAGAGGACAAAGTACGACAGAGACAGATGATCTGCCGTAGCGACTCTTAAAGGCAGTAGCTGAAGTAGGAAGAGAAGGAAGAGGATGAGAAGGAAGAACCCAAAGTAGTACCATAAGGTGAGTACCAAATACCCAAACCTGAGCCGGCCTACTGGGTGAGAATGCAACAACATTTTACAATACTTCTTCTGGACACAGTCAATGCTCCAACAAATCAGAACACAGTGAAGGAAAGGACATCATCACAGAGAATTAGTATTATCAGTACTCTTCCCACTTAACCCAACCACACACGGCACAATCACATGATGCCATAGTGCCGTATCAAATTAGGAACCACATTACAGTGTCCGCCTCTATCTGTGCAGCAAAGGAGGAACAGGAGATGTGCAGCGCTGCACAGACGGACACATCTGTACTCAATGCAGAGCAACCTATGGTGCATCCGGAAAGTATTCATCACTCTTTCCACATTTTGTTATGTTACAGACTTATTCCAAAATGGAATAAATTCTTTTTTTTACCCTTAAAATTCTACTCACAACACCCCATAATGACAACATGAAAAAGTTTTTATTTTGGCAATTTATTAAAAATAAAAAACTAAGAAATCACATGTACATACCTATTCACATCCTTTGCTCAGTACTTTGTTGATGCACCTTTGGCAGCAATTACAGCCTCAAGTCTTCTTGAATGTGATGCCACAAACTTGGTGCATCAATCTTTGGACAGCAGTTGTGCCCATTCCTCTTTGCAGCACCTCTCAAGCTCCATCAGGTTGAATGGGAAGCGTTGGTGCACAGCCATTTTCAGAGCTCTCCAGAGATGTTCAATCAGATTCAGGTCTGGGCTCTGGCTGGGCCAATCAAGGACATTGTCCTGCTGACAGATGTGCCGTTGCCCCAGTCTGAGGTCAAGAGCGCTCTGGAGCAGGTTTTAATCCAGGATGTTTCTGTACATTGCTGCATTCATCATTCCCTCAATCCTGACTAGTCTCCCAGTTCCTTCCACCAAAAAACATCCCCACAGCATGACGCTGCCACCACCAGGCTTCACTGTTGAGATGGGCATCCAGCTCTAGGCAGAGTCTTCAAACCTTCAAAATAGCAGAAATGTTTCTGTACCCTTCCCCAGATTTGTGCCTCGAGACAATCCTGTCTCCGAGGTCGACAGATGATTCCTTTGACTTCATGCTTGGTTTGTGCTCTGACATGCACTGTCCAATCAACCGAATTTACCCCAGGTGGTCTCCAAGTAAGCTGTGGAAACATCTCAAGGATGATCAGTGAAACAGGATGCACCTGAGCTCAATTATGAGCTTCATATTAAAGGCTGTGAATACTTATGTACATGTGATTTCTTAGTTTTTCATTTTTAAAAATGTGCAAAAATCTAAAAAAAAAAAATAAAAATAATAATAACATTGTCATTATGGGGTATTATGTGTAGACGTTTGAGGGAAAAAAATGAATTTCTTCCATAATGGAATAAGGCTATAACATAAAACATGGAAAAAGTGAAGTGCCGTGAATACTTTCTGGATGCACTGTACATACATAAAAACAAGGCCACATTCTATTGAGCACTAAAAACGCTACTGTGTGCGCACAGGATACAATTATTTCTCACATTTGATTAGATTGAACATTATAAGTGTCTGTGCCAAATTGTCAAGCATGCAGAGAATTAAGAGCCCTGCTTGACAGGCATTATTATTGGATAGTTATGTCAACAGTAACAAACATACATTTATTGAGCACAGAATAAATTTTGTTTAGTCCTGTGGGACATCTTCATGTGCACACCTTTCAACCTGCAGTCTTTTTCTTTTTTAGGAGGGGAACCACCCATGTAGACAACTGGTCCCTCCCCACCTCTAAAAACAATCTACCTGCTAGAGCTATCTGAAACATGGGTGTCCCCAAGGCCTTCTACAGCAATTGGGGTCCAAACACTCAGCCACCCATGAGCTGGTGCACACCCAGTGAAACATACCACATGGCCAATGAGCCATAGCTGATGAAAATCATATCTGAGTGACCATAATCCAGCTGTACCCAAAGATACTCTGAAGAGACCAAGTACCAAAGACTTCTAGTAGTCACCATATGCCACAGGAGTGGGTCAAGGGTAAGTCTCCATTGCGGAGATGAATGAATTATGACATGCCACCACTAGTTTGCAGCTTGAGATGCTCATATTGCATTTATAGTTATACAATAGCATTTAAAAGAAGAAATCTGCAGTCCAGCAGCGGTTACCCAGAGGGTGTTCAGAGGCTTTCTTCACTACACTAGATGGATCAGACTCTCGTCCATCCACCTGTACGCACCTCCAGACACCCAAAAGTGGGGTTAAGGTGTCCTGCACTGGTCTACCAGTAGAAGAAACCATGAAATCAGGCGATGAACACCTCTGGTGGTTAACCGGGTCACATTAACATATGGATTTATAATATAGTGCTAAATCCCTGAGTCCGGAAAAGAAGCAGGCCTTGTTTTTAGTATTTTATTATTTTTTTTATGTTGGGTTTTTCTTTCGCATCTGTATTTTTCATATTCTTCATTATTTAGGGGCCCGGCAATCACCCAAACCCAGGATGTTAATCCAGCCCTGGTGATTAGCAGAGGTGGGACAAAGTCACTGTCAAGTCATTCTCAATTCATGAATCAGCAAGTCCCAAGTCAGCTTGCAAACAATTGGTGGTCATTATGACTTGAGACTTGACTTGGGACTTGCTGATTCATGACTTGAGAGTGACTTGATGGTAGGGTGACCATATTTTGATCACCAAAAACCAGGACACTCGGCCCAGCAAAATGAGATACTCAAAAAAGGGTACTGGTTGGCAGAACCAGAATGATAATATAATTGACGGAACGATGGACAGAACAGTACCTTATTATGCCCCCTACCTCCCAAGCTCAATGTATTGATCACCAATATCAAGACATTAAAACCAGTCTCAAGACAATGAAATAAAATGTTATCATACAAAGTACAAAGTCCCCCCCCATCATGTTCAAAGCATAAACTTATCACTTTTCAAATCACTGGAATAGCAGATTGCCATATTGGAACATTTACCCTCACTAACACTAGATGGTACCACACAACCTGTTCTGCCATTCTGTCGCTGTTCTGTCAAGAGTTTGGGGCTTCTAATGCCGACCTAAAAGTTCATATAGTGGCTAAATAACTTGATTAGTTTAATGGTAAGACCTGATCATCTCATCAATACTTGTTTTACATTTGCTTACATGTAATGTAAGCAAAAATGACCCACTCTGCCAACTTACCAGTTGTTCCAGTTCCATTCCGCCTTTAGTTCTGGCAATTAGTAGCTCCCATACTCAAATAATACTAGACGTTTCATCAACGATGTCCAAAGATGAAAATAATGAAAACCAGGACGTTTACATCACTTTCTTAAAAAAAAAAAACAGGATTCCCAGGACAGGATGTAAAAACAGGACATGTCCTGGGAAAACAGGATGTTTGGTCACCCTATTGATGGTGACTTTGTCCCACCTCTGGTGATTAGTGTCCTGTTGTCACAAGCATACAATAAAACTTTGAAGCATCACGATGAAAAGGTCACACTACCTGTGGGGTATCCCACAATTCAGTGTGGGAAAACCTTATTGTGTGCTTTCTCAAACATACAAATTAAATCCATATTCAGTCATCAGTTTTGTGCTTAAATACTCCATTAGCTAAAACAAACAGGAGATATCGATTGAGATGTTCATCTGGCTATAGCGCTGTCACTGAGCCAATCTCCGCCTTTAGTTCTTCCTCTCTGGCACCAAGTCACAGAATTTCATGCTTTTAGCTGCACCTGATGTAGCTATTGAACAGTGTTGATCAGCTGTGGACGTAGTGCAGCAGATAACTAAAACAGTCCTTCAAATAGTGATGCAAGCACCAAATTCAGCACAAGTACTCCTTAGACATTGCTCTGTTGTGTGGGCCGCTGAAGAGGAGGTACTGCTGGCCCACCACCACTAGATGGCGCCCTGCTTGAAGTACGGGCTTCAAGCACGAGAGGGCGTCGGAGCCACTGGGAGTGACAGCAGTCACTCATCATCAGCATCCGGCTGTCACTCATACAACTCATCACCATCACCATAAAGGCCGGACTGCAACTCCACCTCCTCGCCGAGAAATCAGCTACCATAAGAGGTAATATTCTCTGCTGTGTCTGAACCCTGACTTATTGTCTGAACTTCTTTGCAGCCGTTTTCCTGTGGTTTGCCTTATCTGAGGGATTGGCGTTAGGTGTGACCAGCGACGGTTTCGCTTCACACACCAACCAGATAAGTGGTTAGACAGGAGCTGCACGAGTGTGTGATTGGAGGTGGAGGTGCTCCCTGCCAAAAGAACACAGACTGTGGGATTACTGAGTGTGCAAACTCACACTCATCAACTCTGTTTCTGTTCTCTGCCAGCAGTACCAGGTCTGACAGCTGGAGATGGTGGCCAGGACTTGGCGGCTCCGGTGATCTTCAGATCCGTTGGCGGTGAGGGCCGTGTGGGATCCGGCTCGGTTCTGGACGGACGTCTCCTATCCTCAAGCCTGCCCACACGTCACTCAACATATAATTGTTTGTAGTACCAAGAACTGTATTTGTCTGTATTCCATTGTGCACTTCACAACATTAAATTGTTACTGTTTGGCTTATCCATTGCCCGTTCATTTAACGGCCCCTGTAGTGGGTCCGTGTTCCTACACTTTCACAACAGGATTTCTCGGCCAGCGTCATGGATCCCGAGGGGCGTCAACCATCGCTTGAACAGCCAATGGAAGAGCGAGGTGCACAGGCGTCAGCAGGAGGCATGTTAGGTGAGATGCAGCAAATCTTAACTGCTTTTACTGCTCGGTTGGACTTAGTCACCGAGCAGAGTGTGATTCTCAATCGGAGGATGGAGGCTCTCACCGCCCAGGTGGAAGCACGTGCTCAGGGCGCTGCTGCAGCACCTCCTCCTGCTGACTGAATGCCAGAAACAGACGTTCCACTGGTCGTTCAATGAACCTCCCCACCTTCCCCTGAAGCATACATAAGCCCTTCCGGAGCCGTACGGAGGCTGTGTCGAGACGTGCGCGGACTTCTTGATGCAGTGCTCGCTCGTCTTTTCACAGCGTCCCATCATGTACGCGTCAGACGCTAGCCGGGTGGGCTACGGCGCTCTGGGAGCAGAATTCACAGCTCCTAACGACATATGCTGGGTTTGTGAGGGAGTTCAGACAGGTGTTCGACCACCCTCATAGAGGCGAGACCGCTTCAAGTGTGCTGCTGTCTATAAGACAGGGGTATCGGAGCGTGGCGAAGTATGCAGTCGACTTCCGCGTCGCGGCAGCGCGAGCCTGCTGGAATGCTGTTGTGCTCCGCGCCGCCTTTGTAAACAGACTGTCTTTGGTCCTTAAGGAGCACCTGGTGGCGAAGGACGAGCCGCGGGATTTAGACGGGCTTATCGACCTAGTTATACGGTTAGACAACCGATTAACAGAACACCGACGGGAGCGAGACGAAGGGCGTGGTCAGGCACAAGCTGTCCCTCTTCCTCCTGGGTCCGAAAGGGAGCCATCTTCCCCACGCTCCACAGCCAGGGCACTCCACGTGACGACAGCCCCCCCTGCTGATGTTGCTATGGAAACGAGCAGGGCCAAAAGGCAATCAGATCAGAGACAAAGGAGGCTGTTCCGTGGGGAGTGTTTTCACTGCAGCTCAACCGAGCACACGCAGAAAAACTGCCCCAAACGGTCAATACAGCAGCACTCGTCCTTAGAGACTGGGCTAAGGGTGGGTCACAATACCCACGCAGGGAGACCCCGAAAATCTGCACGCATCCCAGTCACGATCCTGAGTGGGGATCTAACCCTTCACGCCCCAGCACTGGTGGACACGGGGTCGGAGGGGAATCTGCTGGACAGCAGATGGGCAAGGGAAGTCGGGCTCCCTCTAGTGGCTCTACCTTCACCTTTGAAGGTACGCGCACTAGATGGCACCCTTCTTCCATTAATCACACACCAGACACAGCCAGTGACATTGGTGGTGTCTGGAAATCACAGGGAGGAGATTGTGTTTTATGTAACACCTTCTACCTCCCGTGTGATTTTGGGTTATCCTTGGATGATAAAACACAATCCCCGGATTGATTGGCCGTCTGGGGTTGTGGCTCAGTGGAGCGAAACCTGCCACCGGGAATGTCTCGGATCCTCGGTTCCGCCTGGTATGACAGCTAGTGAGGAGGTTAAAGTCCCTCCCAATCTGATGGCGGTGCCAAGTGAGTACCATGATCTTGCTGACGTTTTCAGCAAAGATCTGGCGCTCACCCTTCCCTCGCACCGTCCGTACGATTGTGCCATTGATTTGATCCCGGGCATTGAGTACCCGTCCAGCAGGCTGTACAACCTCTCACGTCCTGAGCGAGAATCAATGGAGACCTACATCCGGGACTCATTAGCTGCCGGGCTGATCCGGAACTCCACCTCCCCGATGGGTGCAGGTTTCTTTTTTGTGGGCAAGAAAGACGGCGGACTCCGTCCATGCATTGATTACAGGGGGCTGAATGAGATCACGGTTCGCAACCGATACCCTCTGCCCCTGTTAGATTCAGTGTTCACGCCCCTGTATGGAGCCCAAATTTTCACAAAGCTGGATCTTAGAAATGCGTACCACCTGGTTCGGATCTGGAAGGGAGACGAATGGAAGACGGCATTTAACACCCCGTTAGGTCACTTTGAGTACCTGGTCATGCCGTTCGGCCTCACTAACGCCCCTGCGACGTTCCAAGCTTTGGTAAATGACATCTTGCGGGACTTCCTGCATCGGTTTGTCTTTGTATATCTAGACGATATACTCATCTTTTCTCCGGATCCTGAGACTCATGTTACGCATGTACGTCAGGTCCTGCAGCGGTTGTTGGAGAACCGGCTGTTTGTGAAGGGTGACAAGTGCGAGTTCCACCGTACTTCTTTGTCCTTTCTGGGGTTCATAATCTCCTCCAACTCCGTCGCCCCTGATCCGGCCAAGGTTGTGGCGGTGAGAGATTGGCCCCAACCAACAAACCGTAGGAAACTGCAACAGTTCCTCGGTTTTGCAAATTTCTACCGGAGGTTCATCAAGGGCTACAGTCAGGTAGTTAGCCCCCTGACAGCCCTGACCTCCACTAAAGTCCCCTTCACCTGGTCGGATCGGTGCGAAGCTGCGTTTAGGGAGTTGAAACGCCGGTTCTCGACTGCGCCAGTCCTGGTGCAGCCCGATCCAAATCGCCAGTTTATAGTTGAAGTGGACGCCTCTGACTCAGGGATAGGAGCCGTTCTCCACCCTTGTGCCTATTTCTCCCGCAGGTTGACCCCGGCTGAAAGGAATTATGACGTCGGCAATCGGGAACTTCTTGCGGTGAAGGAGGCTCTAGAGGAGTGGAGACACCTGTTGGAGGGAGCTTCGGTACCGTTCACGGTTTTCACGGACCATCGGAACCTGGAGTACATCCGGACCACCAAGCGTCTGAATCCCAGGCAAGCCCGCTGGTCACTGTTCTTCGGGCGTTTTGAGTTTCGGATCACATACCGCCCCGGGATGAAGAACCAACGGTCTGACACCCTGTCCCGGGTGCACGAGGAGGAAGTCAGGGCCGAGCTGTCAGACCCGACTGAAACCATCATCCCCGAGTCCACTGTCGTGGCTACCCTTACCTGGGACGTGGAGAAGACCGTCCAGAAGGCCCTGACACGGAACCCAGACCCGGGGACTGGACCGAAGAACAAGATGTACGTCCCACCAGAGGCCAGGGCTGCAGTCCTAGACTTATGTCACAGTTCCAAGCTCTCCTGCCATCCAGGGGTGCGAAGAACCGTGGCAGTTGTCCAGTAGCGCTTCTGGTGGGCATCTCTGGAAGCTGACATCTGGGAGTATGTCCAGGCCTGCACCACCTGCGCCAGGGGCAAGGCGGACCACCACAAGATCCAAGGCCTCCTCCAGCCTCTGCCCATGCCTCATCGCCCCTGGTCTCACATCGGCCTGGACTTTGTCACAGGCCTCCCGCCGTCCCAGGGCATGACTACCATCCTCACAATAGTGGACCGGTTCTCCAAGGCGGCCCACTTCGTGGCCCTCCCGAAGCTCCCGACGGCCCAGGAGACTGCAGACCTCCTGGTCCACCATGTCGTGCGTCTGCATGGGATTCCTTCGGACATTGTCTCAGATCGTGGTCCTCAGTTCTCCTCCCAGGTCTGGAGGAGTTTCTGCAGGGAACTGGGGGCCACCGTAAGTCTCTCGTCCAGGTACCACCCCCAGATGAATGGACAGGCAGAGCGGGCGAACCAGGAATTGGAGCAGGCCCTTCGCTGCGTGACCTCCGCGCACCCGACGGCCTGGAGTGACCATCTGGCCTGGATCGAGTACGCTCATAATAGCCAAGTGTCATCTGCCACCGGCCTCTCCCCATTTGAGGTATGTTTGGGGTACCAGCCCCCATTGTTTCCACTTGTGGAGGGAGAGGTCAGGGTGCCCTCGGTCCAGGCCCATCTAGGAGGTGCCGTCGGGTGTGGCGTACCACCGGCTCTGCCCTGCTCAAAGCCCAGACGAGGGCTAAGGTCCATGCAAACCGCCGGCATGCCCCGGCCCCTACGTATCAGCCCATGCAGGCGGTTTGGCTATCTACGAAGGACATCCCCCTACAAGTGGAATCCCAAAAACTGAAGGACAGATACATAGGACCCTTCACCATCCTAAAAGTCCTCAGTCCAGCCGCAGTGAAGCTTAAGCTGCCAGCTTCACTGCGGATACATCCGGTCTTTCACGTGTCATGACTCAAACCCTGCCACACCTCTCCACTCTGTGCCCCTGGACCGGCGTCGCCGCCTGCCCGGATCACTGACGGGGAGCCGGCTTGGACTGTGCGCCGGCTCCTGGACGTCCGTCGGAAGGGCCGGGGGTTCCAGTATTTGGTGGACTGGGAAGGATACGGACCCGATGAACGCTCCTGGATACATGAACACTTCCAAGTCACTAAATATGTCTCGAACTTTATTTACATCAGTTATGAAGAAATACAAACAGTATGACACTCTATGGTAAATCTGTGTGGAGAGGACAGTTCTCAAAAACTGAGTGACTGTGCAAGAAGGAGAAGAGTGAGGAAAGCCACCAAGACACCCAGACAACCCAGAAAAAGTTACAGGCTTCTGTGGCTGTGATTGGAGAAATTGTGCATAGTGGATGTTTTGCATTTTGTATCCCCAGTTATACAGTCTTGGAAGTCTTGGAAGTTCACCTACAATTTGCCAGAAGGTACATCTTAGATGCAAGCCTAGATTTAATGTTTTGGTGAAATGTTTTTGCCAGCCACTGTATGACTGAATGTTATGGAGTTATGTGGTTAAAAACATTAATGGTGACAAAGGTCAATTTCAATTTGTACAGGGGTTAAAAGTTAAAGTTGCTCCAATTTGGGTTAAAAAAAAAGTGGTGCAAATTATTGGTTGAACTAATAGGATTAATGAATGGAATAGTTTTGACTGTGTTGAATGGTTGGTGTCCAAAGTAAAGGTCAAACAATGTTGACGTCCATTGGATTCTATGACATATGTTAACATAATAAGCAAACTATTTCATTTTATAACCCTGTTAACGCAACCAATCATTTGGATTGAAAATTCAAGTGGCCAGTCTGTTTTTTCAAAAGGGTAATGTCTATAGAGTATTTGTGCAGAATTTGGTGCTTGGATTCCTTCTGTAAATATTCTGTTATCTGCTGCACTAACGCTCGTTGGCGGTTATCGCTGCCCGCAGTCTGTCCATGTGAAGAAACCAGGGGCATAGGTTTGCATATGGACCATAGGGACAAGTCACAACCATTATTTTGGGATGGCAAAATAGTCCCTACCAATATTTAGCATTTTTGTTTATATAACAAAATCATTCACTATTTTTTTGCGAACTCGATACTATAATTTTAGTCGTCACGTTTTGTGTTTTCGACGTGCCAGAGTGACAGGGTTACCCATGTTGCAATTTCATTGGCTCACGTTCTTCTCACATGGCCGTAAACAAAGCGCATCTCGTGGCAGGCAGTGCTTCATTTGTAAAGTGGGAGGTCCCGGAGCGCAGAGGATGGGTGGCTCCGGTGCAGTGTTGCCAGATGTACGATCATTATCGTATTTGTACGATAGTTTTGCCCTCTGTACGATCAATAATGAGAAAAAATCCAAAATGTACGATAATTTCAGTTGTTGCCCAAACACGCATCTCTCTCTGACACCCAAGAATCATTTTGCAGGCGTTGCACTCAGGCGGCATCAAAGACAAAACACACACAGCTTTGGCCGCCCGGGACAACGTCATTTGAAAGCCCGCCCCCTCCCCAAACAAAGTAATGAGTTCCATCCAATCTGTGCCGTGACAGGAAGATTCCCCAACCAACATCTTTTTTTTTTTTTTGAAACTTTATTTGAACAAATGCAACAACAAACGAACAAAACACAAGAGCAAAGAGATATACAAGAAAAATAAAAAAAAGTTCAAGTTCCTTATGGAGGTGTCAACATTTTTTCTGTGTTCAACAAAATCTGCACAAGTGTCCATGGCATCGGATGACGACAGCGACCTCGAGGTTGAATTCGACTCTTTCTAGTCTGGTAATTAACACGTTTGTGTCCCTTCACAGAAAAAAAAAAATCTTTCTAGTAGTGCGTTCTAGTTTCCCCATTACTATAATTACTGTTTAAAAATGTGACATAAAATTCTTTGGAAATTAAAAAAAAAAAACAAAACACTAAAATAGCTACGTTGTATGCGTTTTGTTTGTGTACGATCATTTCTCCCAAAATACGATAATTTTGAGGTTTTGGTACGATACTTTCATATTTCATATCTGGCAACACTGCTCCGGTGCAGAAAAACAAGAAGGGCGGGGTGGAGGGCTTGCGAACAATGCTGTGCGCCACACTTACAATAAACTGCACACCCACACACACCTTCACAAATGACACTAACATCCTGCCTTTTCCTCAGAAATTACTACATTTATGTTTGCTGTCTGTCTCTGTACTTTTTTTTTGTCACTTTTGCGCTCTTTTTCATACTTTTGCCTCGTTTCAAAAGTCACCGAACGCACTTTACCGTAATATATGCAACATATAGCATGCTGTTGGAAAGCACGGGTTCTTGGCTTGCTGTCAGTGTTAAATTTTTCAGAGTGAGGGCTTACATGAGAACTTACGGTAATGAGAATCAGCGGCGCATTAGTGTGAAACTTCCGTGTTTTTCCTCTGCGTTATGACATCACAGGCTTCGTTTACCGTAATACACCATATATATCATTGGAAATCCCTTTTTTTTTTTTTTTTTAATTAGGTTGCCAGATACCTACAACTGCATTATTGATGAAGAGAATAGATTATACATCTTGGTTGCAAAAACCTTTTTTTTTTTTGTTAGCTCCGCAAGTATTTTTTTGTTGTCTTGTTCTCTCAGGTGTAGGCCTATAGAATAGATTCGTGATTTTGGGTGCAATTTTGTTATTTAAGCTATTTGTTTGTTTGCCTACACGCTTAATATTGTAAATAAAGTGTTAAATTATTCAGCATTATGTCGTCATATGTTATGTATTATGCTGTACTTGTGCGTCTAATGGTATGAGTGGGTTAGGGGGTGGTGGTGGTGGGCAGGGGGGCCGGGGGGGGGGTGGTATTGTCCCTACCAAAGCTGAGACCAAACCTACGCCCTTGGAAGAAACTGTGAGCCATGCGGAAAACAGATTTTGGTTAAGTTTACCGTCCGCCACAGCAACAGCCGAATAGTCAGATACAAAGAGAATCACAGAAAACATGCTGAAAAAGCCACATTTTGGTTTTACTTCCATACAGGAAACCTTATAAATCTTAGAGTGCCCTGATAGAACTACAAAGTTCATGTTGTACTAACTGCACTCTTTATGTCCTTGAACGTGTGATGATGTGTGCATTGGCAGCCTTGATTTTCTGGCCACTTAGCCCTTTTTATGTTCTATTGTTCATTTCATTTTATCTGATCATTTTACTCTGACTGAGTTCACTCAGGCCTCTTGCTTGTGCAGACTACAAATGAGACAGAGCAACAAAACAAAGACTAAAGTCACACTGAAATGGAAAAAAAAAAAACCTCAACTTCAAATTCTTATCTGGAATTGTGTTTGTGTTCAAAAGCTTGGATCTAGATATGTGATTAAAAGGAGCGAAAGAGAGAGAGAGTACCTCAAGTCCATCAATTTATCCATCCTTGCAGAGGTGGGGGGAGGCTGTCCCCAATATGCAAATCACACTGAGATCAATGGGGGCCATTATAAAAGTATTAATTAAGACATTAATTAGGACATTTGCATGTTCCTCGCATTTTAATCAACATTTGCTTGATTGAAGATCTTCCTTCCCACTAAATCTCATGAATATGTCTTCGAGTGCTTTATTGTGCAAACACACACATAAACAATCAGAGCTAAAAACATCATCTCCCTGTTGGAGTTTTAAAAGAAAAGATGGATTAATTTTCAAATATCTGTGGGTGCCAAAGGTTTTTCATGCACCAATTAGTCCAATCAGATGTGATTGGACAGCCATCCAAGCCCTCATTAGTCACAGTTAGTAATGACAGGAATAGTTCCATTTCCATTAAGAGGGCTTATAATATACAGCTCTTCATCAAGATAATATGGGTCAGGAGTAGCTCCAAAAATGATACATGTTAAAATCATACTGGTCACATCACCCACTATACTGGTTGAAATGAACCAATCTTCGCGGCTGATATGTGTCCAATCAAGTTCTTGTTCAAAAGAACCAATCCAGACTGTTAACATGCGTCTGTCAGTTTGCCCCCGGGCAACGGTGCCTACACTAGTAACTTACCACCGTGAATGTGCGAGTGAATGAATAATAAACTTGTAAAGTGCTTTGGGTCTCTTGAAAAGCAATCTGTAAATCCGAGTTAATATTATTACACTTTTATTATTTTATTTTCACTTCTATTTTGTCATTTGAGTTTTAAATGGACCGCAATAGAAATAAGTGTTTTCACTTTCTTGTGTCATCCATGTATTTTTAATGTATTCACAATTATATTATGTACTTACATTGAACTTACTAAATAAAATCATGCACGCATGCACTCACGCTTTTAATATATCAATGATTTACCGCCCCCTGATGGATTGGAGTGTGAGTCCAGAATGTAAATATTTTCAATTTTTAATTTATTTTCATTTATATAGCGCCAAATCACAACAGAGTTGCCTCAAGGCACTTCACACAAGTAAGGTCTAACCTTGCTAACCCCCAGAGCAACAGTGGTAAGAAAAAACTCCCTCTGAGGAAGAAACCTCAAGCAGACCAGACTCAAAGGGGTGACCCTCTGCTTGGACCATGCTATGGACATAAATTACAGAACAATTCACAAAACGAATATACAGGAAATGCTGTTGGCGAACAGGACAGGAGGGTCGCCAGCACAAATACATCTCCCATCGCTGGCTGGAGCTGCACCTTAAACAGAGAGATAAAACAGAATCAGGCATCAGAAAGACAAGAAATACTGTATAATTTGCCAGCATTAAACAACAAGAAAAACAGAAGAAATACTAAGGTGATTGCCAGCCACTAGCCCTTAGCTTCACTAAAAGACCCAGAATTTAGGTAAGGTGGAAGCTGTGGCACGCATCGTTTCCTAACGTCCATTGTTCAGTGTTGTTAGCTAATATATGTAGCTGCTCTAAAAATGTCAGCCCTATCAATGTTTGGTTTATGCGCTGTTCATCCTTGACCCAAAATACATATACATACTAAATGGCAAATATCAGCTCTCTCCAGTTTGTGCGTGATCATTTTTTTAATAGTAAAATTTCACACTGAATGTACTGGTGTCTAACGCTCATAATGGGTGGTAGTACAATGCTGGAGCGATGAAGAATGGCTGTGGTAAACACTGGTGTCAATAAAGGGGCTGTTGTGAGACTAATAAAATAATTGCAGAAAAGCCTTTCAGCTTTTAAAATAAACAATTTTTTGCTCTTGTACAAGTATAAATAAGTACTGGATTTTCAGAACTTATTTATACTTATAAATATTATCGTTAAAGATTTGGTGAGTCACAACACATTGCTAGTCATTCTAGGTCATGGAGTAAAGTTGGACTCCTTTTCCCATGTAGATGTGTCACTTCCCACGTTACAAATGCTTGAATGATCCTTTTAGTGTGGATCCTCAATGCAAAGCTCTGATTCTGATTAAATTTTCTGAAAAGAAGATGATATTGATAATGTAAGATTGCATATGCAGTGGACTTCACTGCCAATTTGCTTCACTTTGTTGATCCTGACTGTGGTGCCAGAACTCCTTTAAATAGCTGTAATCCATCAACATTAACGCTCAACATTTAGAAGTGATGTCAAGTGCAACTGGTGCACTTCTGCTCCATGTAGGAGTTTGCAGCAGAATTGTAAGTCCACTTAATGGCGCTGGACACTTGAGGTAATCCTTTGCATACAGCAAACTGTGACATATTTTCTGTACAGTCCATTCACCCAAGCAGACAAAAGAGGTAGAGGAGGAGAGAAGAAAGCACGTTTCAAAGTGCAATGACTTTTCCAGCAGGACATGATGGACGGTGACGTCAATCGAATGGTTACGTGGCTGAACAGCAGGAGGGATCATAACCTCCAGCTGGTATGACCGACATCAGTCCACGCACAAACACATAGTACAGTAGTGTTCAGAATAGTAGTAATAGTAATAGTAGTGCTATGTGACTAAAAAGATTACTCCAGGTTTTGAGTATATTTCTTATTGTTACATGGGAAACAAGGTACCAGTAGATTCAGAAGATTCTCACAAATCCAACAAGACCAAGCATTCATGATATGCACACTCTTAAGGCTATGAAATTGGGCTATTAGTAAAAAAAAGTAGAAAAGGAGGTGTTCACAATAATAATAATAATAATAATAATAACAACAACAACCATCAAAATGGATAGAAGAATAACCAGAATGGCAAAGGCTCACCCATTGATCAGCTCCAGGATGATCAAAGACAGTCTGGAGTTACCTGTAAGTGCTGTGACAGTTAGAAGACGCCTGTGTGAAGCTAATTTATTTGCAAGAATCCCCCGCAAAGTTCCTTTGTTAAATAAAAGACATGTGCAGAAGAGGTTACAATTTACCAAAGAACACATCAACTGGCCTAAAGAGAAATGGAGGAATATTTTGTGCACTGATGGGAGTAAAATTGTTCTTTTTGGGTCCAAGGGCCGCAGACAGTTTGTGAGACGACCCCCAAACTCTGAATTCGAGCCACAGTTCACAGTGAAGACAGTGAAGCATGGTGGTGCAAGCATCATGATATGGGCATGTTTCTCCTACTATGGTGTTGGGCCTATATATCACATACCAGGTATCATGGATCAGTTTGGATATGTCAAAATACTTGAAGAAGTCATGTTGCCTTATGCTGAAGAGGACATGCCCTTGAAATGGGTGTTTCAACAAGAGAATGACCCCAAGCACACTAGTAAAAGAGCAAAATCTTGGTTCCAAACCAACAAAATTAATGCCTCGCAGATGTGAAGAAATCATGACAAACTGTGGTTATACAACTAAATACTAGTTTAGTGATTCACAGGATTGCTAAAAAAGCAGTTTGAACATAATAGTTTTGAGTTTGTAGCATCAACAGCAGATGCTACTATTATTGTGAACACCCCCTTTTCTACTTTTTTTTACTAATAGCCCAATTTCATAGCCTTAAGAGTGTGCATATCATGAATGCTTGGTCTTGTTGGATTTGTGAGAATCTACTGAATCTACTGGTACCTTGTTTCCCATGTAACAATAAGAAATATACTCAAAACCTGGATTAATTTTTTTAGTCACATAGCACTACTATTATTCTGAACACTACTGTACGTACACTCAATTTATTGTTTTCCATAAGTTAACACATGTACAAAGCAAAACAAATGTAACAAAATGAAATAAAATAGTTGTCCTCACAGCATGCCTGAAAATGATAATCAGGCTTTTTGCTGCAAAATGCAAATAGTTTGATGCTGCTGTCTACTGTGTACTGCACTTACGGGTATAAAATACTGCAGAATGAGTGTGTGTGTGTGTGTGTGTGTGTGTGTGTGTGTGTGTGTGTGTGTGTGTGTGTGTGTGTGTGTGTGTGTGTGTGTGTGTGTGTGTGTGTGTGTGTGTGTGTGTGTGCGGTATTAATCCTCACATCCATCACTCCCAGGAGCTGAGACACAGCGAGAGCTGGAACTAGACAAATAAATGCATTGTTTTGTGGATTACTAACAAAATCCTTCTGGTGATAACAAATACTGATCACATGTTTACCCGAGGCCAAAATATGGCCATTGGGTATTGTGAAGACTTTGCATCTATCCATCCATCTGTCTGTCCGTCTGTCTGTGCTCAGCATAAGTCCAGTCCTGTTACTGCCAAGGTCTTCAAATTCACAGGGAGCATTCTTGGGACACAGTTCAAAGATGGCTAACCTTGACCTATTCTACGAGGTCAAAAGGTCACATTCTTTCTACACACTTTTTCGTTGATTACATGCTCATAAGGTATTTTAGCATTACATTGTATTTGTATCTGCAAACAACTTACAAAAATAAAGCGGAACTGCAGAATAACTTTTATTTAAATTTGCCACAACTTCTAATTCCCTAAGTGAGAGAAAGGATGTTCCAGGTGCCCATCTGCAAGAACCGCCTCAGGATTGGACGTCGTGGACGACCCCTCAGCACCGCACCAGTTGCCACCCTCCGAAAAAGAAGACACTTGGTGCTCTCCTGTGGTTTCATCCTTTCCACAGACAGAACTCCAAAAGCATTTCCTCATCTTGGAAGAGCTTAGAGAGTCATGAGGTTGCTGGACAGAGGAGTTTGGTGATGCTGATACCTCTGCAGGAGAATGAAGGGCCAAGTCTTCCAAGTCCTGGTGCTTCCTGTCCTACTGCAGACTGTGAGACTTGGATGTTAACCAGGGTCCTAAAGCAACAACTACATGTCTCCCACAACATGTTTAATTTCTTCAGTAACACCACCAATACTACAACCTCTGGCAAAAATTATGGAATCACCGGCCTCAGAGGATGTTCATTCAGTTGTTTAATTTTGTAGAAAAAAGCAGATCACAGACATGACACAAAACTAAAGTCATTTCAAATGGCAACTTTCTGGCTTTAAGAAACACTATAAGAAATCAAGAAAAAAGGTTGTGGCAGTCAGTAACGGTTACTTTTTAAACCAAGCAGAGGAAAAAATATGGAATCACTCAATTCTGAGGAAAAAATTATGGAATCACCCTGTAAATTTTCATCCCCCAAATTAACACCTGCATCAAATCAGATCTGCTCATTGACACTGACCCAATGCCATGACATTGACCCTATGTGTCTTTTTGCAAGGAATGTTTTTGCAGTTTTTGTTCTATGGCAAGATGCATTATCATCTTGCAAAATGATTTCATCATCCCCAAACATCCTTTCAATTGTCCAAAATATCAACATAAACTTGTGCATTTATTGATGATGTAATGACAGCCATCTCCCCAGTGCCTTTACCTGACATGCAGCCCCATATCATCAATGACTGTGGAAATTTACATGTTCTCTTCAGGCAGTCATCTTTATAAATCTCATTGGAAAGGCACCAAACAAAAGTTCCAGCATCATCACCTTGCCCAATGCAGATTCGAGATTCATCACTGAATATGACTTTCATTCAGTCATCCACAGTCCACAATTGCTTTTCCTTAGCCCATTGTAACCTTGTTTTTTTCTGTTTAGGTGTTAATGATGCCTTTCGTTTAGCTTTCCCATTTCCTTTAGGCGGTTTCTTACAGTTCGGTCACAGACGTTGACTCCAGTTTCCTCCCATTCGTTCCTCATTTGTTTTGTTGTACATTTTTCGATTTTTGAGACATATTGCTTAAGTTTTCTGTCTTGATGCTTGATGTCTTCCTTGGTCTACCAGTATGTTTGCCTTTAACAACCTTCCCATGTTGTTTGTATTTGGTCCAGAGTTTAGACACAGCTGACTGTGAACAACCAACATCTTTTGCAACATTGCGTGATGATTTACTCTCTTTTAAGAGTTTGATAATCCTCTCCTTTGTTTCAATTGACATCTCTCGTGTTGGAGCCATGATTCATGTCAGTCCACTTGGTGCAACAGCTCTCCAAGGTGTGTTCACTCCTTTTTAGATGCAGACTAACGAGCAGATCTGATATGATGCAGGTGTTAGTTTTGGGGATGAAAATTTACAGGGTGATTCCATAATTTTTTCCTCAGAATTGAGTGATTCCATATTTTTTTCCTCTGCTTGGTCTAAAAAAGTAATCCTTACTGACTGCCACAATCTTTTTTTCTTGATTTCTTATAGTGTTTCTTAAAGCCAGAAAGTTGCCATTTGAAATGACTTTAGTTTTGTGTCATGTCTGTGATCTGCTTTTTTTCTACAAAATTAAACAACTGAATGAACATGCTCCGAGGCCGGTGATTCCATAATTTTTGCCAGGGGTTGTATAACACCATATCCATGCCCACTACTGTGGACGTTGAAACCGGGATCCAGCAACTCGTAGCCCCTGACTTTTTGTATAGTCAAGGAGCATTAAGCCATTTTTTGTCATGGTTACTACATCCATGAGGACTGATATAGTCATTGTGACCAGCTCTGTCATTACTCATAGTCACACTGAAATCAGCCAAGACCAGTAAAATATCATCTCTAGGTAAGTTGATAATCACCAGCTCACTGAATATGTCTTGGACTTCATTTGCATCAATCATGAAGAGATACAAATGATATGGTACTGTATGGTAAAACTGTCTGGAGTAGGAACATCTCAAAAACTGAGTGACTATGTGTAACGGAGGCCAGCGGGTGTCGCTGTGCAGATGTAGTTATTAAACTTCATTCCCAACAGCTCAAAAGGATTCTCTGGTCACAAAGCCAGAGCCCTGGGTTTTAGCCTTCTGGTTAGAGAGTCTGACTTCCATACTGAGGATCGTGAGTTCGCGTCCCGAGGGGTGTGAATGGGCGGAGTCATAACAACACAACGCAGAGTGGAGCCGCTACATATGCAAGGACACCAATGAGGGAGGCCACCAAGACACACCTAGAGTTATCACCTCTGTGGCTGTGACTGGATAAACTGTGTGTAGTGAAACTTTTGTCTCTCACATCAGCAGCAGTTGTAAAGTTTGATAATGAGGTGGAAGAGAAAAGGATTTTCACCTCAGAAAACAGGTCATATTGAGTCTTCCATGTGCCTTCTGGCAAACTGTTGTAGTATGCACAATTTTTGAGGATACACTGCAAAAACAGTCCCTCTCAAAATAAGACAAATAATCCAAAATCTAGCCACACTGTGTGGTATTAAGCAAAAAAATCTGCCAATGGGGTAAGAAAACTTTACTTGGTTAGAATTATCAAAGCGAGCAAAGGGGCACTGAATAATCAAAAGGTGTCTTAAAACTAGACAGAATTTTTATTTTAAGATGAGCCTCTGTCTTAAAATAAGGAAAACAATATTGCAAAATATCCTTTGCTTGGATGATTTAAAATCCATTGCTTTTCCTTGTTACTGGTTATATACAGCTTGATATTAGCTGGAAAAACTTAAGAAAACGTGAGATACATTTTCCCAAAATAATACATTTTTTCTTAGATATCAGTTTAGATATCAGTTTTTGCAGTGGTTCTGTGGTTGGTGCACTGCAAATACTGATATCTAAGAAAGTAGAAAAAAGACCTATTGAAAGAAAAATTGACTTAATTTTTGTTTAAAAAGCAAAATAAACTTGTCAAGCATTTTTTTTTTACAGAAAAAAATGTCTTATTTTGGGAAAATGTATCACACTTAATCTTAATAAGTTTTTTTCCCCAGCTCATATGACGATGTATTTAACCAGTAACAAAGAAAGAAACAAGATTGTTTTCCTTATTTTAAGACAGAGGCTAATCTTAAAATAAGAATTCTGTCTAGTTTTAAGGCACATTTTCATTATTCAGTGCTTAGACATTTTGCTACTTTTGAGAATTCTAACCAAGTAAATTTTTCTTACCCCACTGGCAGATTTTTTTTTTGCTTAATACAAGACAGTTTGGCTACATTTTGGATTATTTGTCTTATTTTGAGAGGGACAGATTTTGCAGTGTGGTGGGGTTAGCACACCAGCCACTCCAAAAATATCTACATATCTTCACACATTTTGGCAACCAAAAGTGGAAACATATGACCTGTTCTCTGTGGGAGTAAAGTCTCGTATGTGAAGATCATGGATGACCACAAATGTGATCTAGTGTGCAGTTTGATGAAGCTGGTCTAATGTGTGTTTTGATGACAAGGTGCTGGGCTTATACCATGTAATGTGTGTAAAAACAACTGCATGGTCATAGTATAACTTCAGCATAATCTGAGTGCATGTACATCAAGCTAACATCACTGGTTCCATGGAAATGCAAGAGATTACAAAAATATGTCAACGATCATGATTGAAAACCTACAAAATACAAAAATTTAATGTATTTATCCACAGTTACAAGACCATGACACAATGATGGAATATTGTGGACTATAAGGTTTTTCAAGGTAAGGACAAGGGTTCAAACCACCACCTTCCAGAATGTACATCTGAGAACATGAGAGGTGGGCATACGTCTATTGCCACCTTCCACCGGAGGAGGTTGCGCGATGTTAAAGGGACAGCGGCAAAGCCATCTGCATCTTAATCCTTTTTACAAACAGAACCATTAAGAGTACCGCCGGTCATGCCCCTGAGGGTTTGCACAGCGGAGCTCAGGTCCAAGCCTAAAGCGACTTGTGCAGGTGGTAATGTGGAATCTCCTCTCTTTTAGCAAAAGAAATTGTAAAAGGACATTCCCTTCAAACTGAAATCAGCCGGCACAGTCCATTTACCCTGCCGTAAAGACAGAGTAGACCATTAAAGTTTTAGATAGGGTAATAATAACCCCAGTTTAACTGAAGAATCATCAATCCGGGGCGCCTGTTAATGGCACCATCACAGTTTCCTCAGGGGTTCATAGGATTGATTCCAAACTGAAACACACATGTAGTATTGCTAAACAAACCGTGGGTGGTGTTACTTATGCAAGAGAAGAAGTCTGGTGGCTTCGTCTGCTGTCAAGACATTTTTCTTTTGTTTTTCATTTATATAAATTAATGGGGGACTCAGTTTTCACTGGGTTAATGTTGGCCAATTCTTGACCTTATGGCACAGACCATCCACTAAAATACAAGATTAAACGTTCACTCAAAGCTCAGAGAAACTCACCCTCAGTTTGTTTTTTTCTGCATTAATTACTTCGGCAGAAACGGACAAAGCAAATGTTTTTAAAAATCCTTCTTCTTCTTGTTTTACAGTGGTTGGTATCCTTTTTAATGGTGCATTACCACCACCTTCTGCTCCAATCTGCGAATCAGGCGCATGCTTCATCAGAGCTATTTGCAGGAGCAGCTTGTCATATTTGTAGATGCTGCCATCTTCTGGCCATAGCTGATAGTGCAGCATTTTTTAAACAGAGAACTCACTTGAAAATATAAGTTGAACCAGCCAAAGAAGTAACAAGCATGACTTATAGTCTGGAAAATATGGTAGTATTGTCAGTTAGCATACTGCTTTGGACAGGAGCATTTGTTATTTAAGAGTCAAGTCAGGGAGCATGCACTGGTGCCATATGTTGCTGATTCTACCATGCCCTGGAACCACCCTGGGTCCTGAATGGCAACCACTGAGGTAGACAACTGTTCTTTTCCAACATCTTGAAAGTAACCATCTATCTGCAGCATCCAAGTGAAGCATGGTTGTCTGCTTGGCCTTCACCAGTCACTGGGGTCCGCAACACTCAGGCACCTGCATGCTGGATCATGCATAGAGAAATGCACCACATGGCCAAAATGACATAGACATCAAAGGCATCTACTCATTGCCTTAGGTCACTGGTGAGTGTCCAAGTGTCACAACTATAGAGTAAGACAGGAAGCATCAAGACCCTAAAGACTTGTCAGCTTCATTCTGCTGCACAGGTATCAGCATCACCAAACACCTCCATCCAGTGACCTCATGGCGCCATTAGTTCTTACTAGTGCAGCAGATAAGAGAATATTTAGAGCGGAATCCTGCAAATGGTGATAGAAGCATCAAATGCGGCACAAATACTCCTTAGACATTACTCTTTTGAAATAACTGGTTGCCCATCTGAATTTTCAATAGGCAGCCAGGAAGGTAGGGGTCACTATTTCTTATCCAAATGCACAACAAACCGGCAATAATAATGAAAGTAGGATCACAAGGATGATGTAACTAAAGGCAAGCCATTTCCTCCCATCAACAAGTGTGGGCCATCAAAAGAGGCATCTAACACGCTGGCTGTTCTAAAATGTTTGTTTTTTTTTAACATATTTTTATTGAGATTTTCATTTTAAAATGAACAACAATAAGGAACAAACAAAGGCACTGTGTGAGTACAATAAAAGAGTAGAAAGCAAATAATGCAGTGGTTCAGTAATGCATTTATTAAATAAACACATAATAACAAAAAAGACGGGAAAAAATTAGAATAAATAAATAAAAAATAAAATTACAAGCAAAAGTTTATTCTGTATCACAGATCCATCCATCAATAGGTATGCTGTTATTCAAAAGGAAGTTATGGAATATTTTCCAAAACTTGTCAAGCTTATTTTTGGAAGAATAGCTTATCTTTTCTAAAGTTAAATAAAAAGTCATCCCCTTCAACCATTGTGAAGATGTACAGGGCACATCTGATTTCCATGTTGTGGCAATACAACACTTGGCCTCCAAAAAGCAAATATTTAACAAAGACACAGTTTGTTTAGACAGCACAAAATCAGTGGGATAAATACTCAATAGACACATTTTAGGGTTACAAGGAACATTTTTACCTACAATGTTACTAACTATGCTTAAAACATTACTTCAAAATGACCGAATGACGGGACACTCCCACATACAGTGAAACAAGGTACCTTTTTCAATCAATCAATCAATCAATTTTTTTATATAGCGCCAAATCACAACAAACAGTTGCCCCAAGGCGCTTTATATTGTAAGGCAAGGCCATACAATAATTATGTAAAACCCCAACGGTCAAAACGACCCCCTGTGAGCAAGCACTTGGCTACAGTGGGAAGGAAAAACTCCCTTTTAACAGGAAGAAACCTCCAGCAGAACCAGGCTCAGGGAGGGGCAGTCTTCTGCTGGGACTGGTTGGGGCTGAGGGAGAGAACCAGGAAAAAGACATGCTGTGGAGGGGAGCAGAGATCGATCACTAATGATTAAATGCAGAGTGGTGCATACAGAGCAAAAAGAGAAAGAAACAGTGCATCATGGGAACCCCCCAGCAGTCTACGTCTATAGCAGCATAACTAAGGGATGGTTCAGGGTCACCTGATCCATCCCTAACTATAAGCTTTAGCAAAAAGGAAAGTTTTAAGCCTAATCTTAAAAGTAGAGAGGGTGTCTGTCTCCCTGATCTGAATTGGGAGCTGGTTCCACAGGAGAGGAGCCTGAAAGCTGAAGGCTCTGCCTCCCATTCTACTCTTACAAACCCTAGGAACTACAAGTAAGCCTGCAGTCTGAGAGCGAAGCGCTCTATTGGGGTGATATGGTACTACGAGGTCCCTAAGATAAGATGGGACCTGATTATTCAAAACCTTATAAGTAAGAAGAAGAATTTTAAATTCTATTCTAGAATTAACAGGAAGCCAATGAAGAGAGGCCAATATGGGTGAGATATGCTCTCTCCTTCTAGTCCCCGTCAGTACTCTAGCTGCAGCATTTTGAATTAACTGAAGGCTTTTTAGGGAACTTTTAGGACAACCTGATAATAATGAATTACAATAGTCCAGCCTAGAGGAAATAAATGCATGAATTAGTTTTTCAGCATCACTCTGAGACAAGACCTTTCTGATTTTAGAGATATTGCGTAAATGCAAAAAGGCAGTCCTACATATTTGTTTAATATGCGCTTTGAATGACATATCCTGATCAAAAATGACTCCAAGATTTCTCACAGTATTACTAGAGGTCAGGGTAATGCCATCCAGAGTAAGGATCTGGTTAGACACCATGTTTCTAAGATTTGTGGGGCCAAGTACAATAACTTCAGTTTTATCTGAGTTTAAAAGCAGGAAATTAGAGGTCATCCATGTCTTTATGTCTGTAAGACAATCCTGCAGTTTAGCTAATTGGTGTGTGTCCTCTGGCTTCATGGATAGATAAAGCTGGGTATCATCTGCGTAACAATGAAAATTTAAGCAATACCGTCTAATAATACTGCCTAAGGGAAGCATGTATAAAGTGAATAAAATTGGTCCTAGCACAGAACCTTGTGGAACTCCATAATTAACTTTAGTCTGTGAAGAAGATTCCCCATTTACATGAACAAATTGTAATCTATTAGACAAATATGATTCAAACCACCGCAGCGCAGTGCCTTTAATACCTATGGCATGCTCTAATCTCTGTAATAAAATTTTATGGTCAACAGTATCAAAAGCAGCACTGAGGTCTAACAGAACAAGCACAGAGATGAGTCCACTGTCCGAGGCCATAAGAAGATCATTTGTAACCTTCACTAATGCTGTTTCTGTACTATGATGAATTCTAAAACCTGACTGAAACTCTTCAAATAGACCATTCCTCTGCAGATGATCAGTTAGCTGTTTTACAACTACCCTTTCAAGAATTTTTGAGAGAAAAGGAAGGTTGGAGATTGGCCTATAATTAGCTAAGATAGCTGGGTCAAGTGATGGCTTTTTAAGTAATGGTTTAATTACTGCCACCTTAAAAGCCTGTGGTACATAGCCAACTAACAAAGATAGATTGATCATATTTAAGATCGAAGCATTAAATAATGGTAGGGCTTCCTTGAGCAGCCTGGTAGGAATGGGGTCTAATAAACATGTTGATGGTTTGGATGAAGTAACTAATGAGAATAACTCAGACAGAACAATCGGAGAGAAAGAGTCTAACCAAATACCGGTATCACTGAAAGCAGCCAAAGATAACGATACGTCTTTGGGATGGTTATGAGTAATTTTATCTCTAATAGTTAAAATTTTGTTAGCAAAGAAAGTCATGAAGTCATTACTAGTTAAAGTTAATGGAATACTCAGCTCAATAGAGCTCTGACTCTTTGTCAGCCTGGCTACAGTGCTGAAAAGAAACCTGGGGTTGTTCTTATTTTCTTCAATTAGTGATGAGTAGAAAGATGTCCTAGCTTTACGGAGGGCTTTTTTTTTATAGAGCAACAGACTCTTTTTCCAGGCTAAGTGAAGATCTTCTAAATTAGTGAGATGCCATTTCCTCTCCAACTTACGGGTTATCTGCTTTAAGCTACGAGTTTGTGAGTTATACCACGGAGTCAGACACTTCTGATTTAAAGCTCTCTTTTTCAGAGGAGCTACAGCATCCAAAGTTGTCTTCAATGAGGATGTAAAACTATTGACGAGATACTCTATCTCCCTTACAGAGTTTAGGTAGCTACTCTGCACTGTGTTGGTATATGGCATTAGAGAACATAAAGAAGGAATCATATCCTTAAACCTAGTTACAGCGCTTTCTGAAAGACTTCTAGTGTAATGAAACTTATTCCCCACTGCTGTGTAGTCCATCAGAGTAAATGTAAATGTTATTAAGAAATGATCAGACAGAAGGGAGTTTTCAGGGAATACTGTTAAGTCTTCTATTTCCATACCATAAGTCAGAACAAGATCTAAGATATGATTAAAGTGGTGGGTGGACTCATTTACTTTTTGAGCAAAGCCAATAGAGTCTAATAATAGATTAAATGCAGTGTTGAGGCTTTCATTCTCAGCATCTGTGTGGATGTTAAAATCGCCCACTATAATTATCTTATCTGAGCTAAGCACTAAGTCAGACAAAAGGTCTGAAAATTCACAGAGAAACTCACAGTAACGACCAGGTGGACGATAGATAATAACAAATAAAACTGTTTTTTGGGACTTCCAATTTGGATGGACAAGACTAAGAGACAAGCTTTCAAATGAATTAAAGCTCTGTCTGGGTTTTGGATTAATTAATAAGCTGGAATGGAAGATTGCTGCTAATCCTCCACCCCGGCCCGTGCTACGAGCATTCTGACAGTTAGTGTGACTCGGGGGTGTTGACTCATTTAAACTAACATATTCATCCTGCTGTAACCAGGTTTCTGTTAGGCAGAATAAATCAATATGTTGATCAATTATTATATCATTTACCAACAGGGACTTAGAAGAGAGAGACCTAATGTTTAATAGACCACATTTAACTGTTTTAGTCTGTGGTGCAGTTGAAGGTGCTATATTATTTTTTCTTTTTGAATTTTTATGCTTAAATAGATTTTTGCTGGTTATTGGTAGTCTGGGAGCAGGCACCGTCTCTACGGGGATGGGGTAATGAGGGGATGGCAGGGGGAGAGAAGCTGCAGAGAGGTGTGTAAGACTACAACTCTGCTTCCTGGTCCCAACCCTGGATAGTCACGGTTTGGAGGATTTAAGAAAATTGGCCAGATTTCTAGAAATGAGAGCTGCTCCATCCAAAGTGGGATGGATGCTGTCTCTCCTAACAAGACCAGGTTTTCCCCAGAAGCTTTGCCAATTATCTATGAAGCCCACCTCATTTTTTGGACACCACTCAGACAGCCAGCAATTCAAGGAGAACATGCGGCTAAACATGTCACTCCCGGTCCGATTGGGGAGGGGTCCAGAGAAAACTACAGAGTCCGACATTGTTTTTGCAAAGTTACACACCGATTTAATGTTAATTTTAGTGACCTCCGATTGGCGTAACCGGGTGTCATTACTGCCGACGTGAATTACAATCTTACCAAATTTACGCTTAGCCTTAGCCAGCAGTTTCAAATTTCCTTCAATGTCGCCTGCTCTGGCCCCCGGAAGACAATTGACTATGGTTGCTGGTGTCGCTAACTTCACATTTCTCAAAACAGAGTCGCCAATAACCAGAGTTTGATCCTCGGCGGGTGTGTCGTCGAGTGGGGAAAAACGGTTAGAGATGTGAACGGGTTGGCGGTGTACACGGGGCTTCTGTTTAGGGCTACGCTTCCTCCTCACAGTCACCCAGTCAGCCTGCTTTCCCGGCTGCTCGGGATCTGCCAGAGGGGAACTAACGGCGGCTAAGCTACCTTGGTCCGCACCGACTACAGGGGCCTTGCTAGCTGTAGAATTTTCCACGGTGCGGAGCCGAGTCTCCAATTCGCCCAGCCTTGCCTCCAAAGCTACGAATAAGCTACACTTATTACAAGTACCATTACTGCTAAAGGAGGCCGAGGAATAACTAAACATTTCACACCCAGAGCAGAAAAGTGTGGGAGAGACAGGAGAAGCTGCCATGCTAAATCGGCTAAGAGCTAGTAGCTACGCTAAGCTAGCGGATTCCTAAAAACACGCAAAGTGAATAATGTGTAAATAATTTAGAGGTGATTCAGCAGAAGGAGTGCTTTAGTTAAGGCACGTAAAGATTACACTGGGAAACAAATCGTAATCTAGATAACTAGACCAATCTAACTGCGCAGATTAAACAGCTAACAGATACAGAAAAACACCGCTGTGCTCCGGAAAAGGAAGTGATACAATACCGCAGTGAGAGCCAACCACCAGTAGAGGCAAGCAAGAGGTTAGACTTTACATTTCAAGCATGTGTCCGGTATGTTAGAGTTAAAGCGGTTCAGCTTTACGGGTGTTATGTACCATCTACATATCCATTTGTAATGTAATAGCTTAGAATTTGCATTGATAGAATGGGTCTGAGTGAGTCGACAAGCTTTTGCCCATTCCGCATCCGTAATATCCTGCTGTAAATCAGCTGCCCATGCTCCACGAATGTGAACAGATGATTCTTTGGATTTGTTTACAAAAAGAGTGTACAATAAAGAGACCTGACCCTTGGAATCTAAAAACTTTAAGGTATATTCTTCCAGTGTGGACAGAGAGGGCAATGACAGACTATTTTTTTGTTTAGAAAGAATAAAACTCCTGAGCTGCAAGTATTTAAAAAAGTGTTTTTTTGGAATGTTGTATTTAGATGTGAGCTCCCTAAATGACATAAGTGTCCCATTGGCATCATATAAGTCTGCAATTTTACTAACTCCTTGAACTGACCAACTTTTGAATCCAGAGTCTGCCCTACCTGGAACAAACTCTTCGTTACCAAAGATGGGTGAGAATTGAGAAAGTTCCGCATTTTCCTCTAAATACAACTGAGAGGTGTGCCAAACTGATAATGTATGAGGTCTGTCCAAAAAGTATCGTACCTTTTTATTTTTTTCAAAAACTATATGGATTTGAATCACGTGTGATTACGTCAGCCAAGCTTGAACCTTCGTGCGCATGCGTGAGTTTTTTCACGCCTGTCAGTTGCGTCATTCACCTGTGGGCAGGCTTTGAGTGAGCACTGGTCCACCCCTCCCGTCAGATTTCTTTTGTCTGAGAACTTGCTGAGAGGCTGCCGCTTTGCTCCATGAAATTTTTTTCAGAAACTGTTAGAGACAGGCAGTTGGAAACCATTTGATAGATTCAGTTGGATATCGGTGAAGATTCTGTCGGCGTCACACGGATTATGGACTGTTAAAACCTTTTTAAAGACGGCCCACAGCGGCAGAGGGCGAGCGGCGCGCCGAGTGGCCATTTGACCAGATCATTTCTAAACTGAATGCTGTGTTGATCTGGGACATCATGTGACTACCACAGAAATGGCAACAGAACTGGACATAGCACTTTTGCAGCACATTCCACTGTTACAGGAGATTTTGTAATGAAAGACGTGCGGAGGAATTCGCGCGTCGGCTGGAGCAGCTCAGGACGCGCAGCAAAAAAAAAAACCTCCGTCTTGGAAGTCTCACAGGACATGTTGTGGCATGTCCAGCTGTTACACAATTTCTCGGATACTCACTCGACTGAAAGCCATCAAAAGCCATCTGAATTCATAATTTAAAATATCATTTTTTTTTTTCAGTCAAGTTCAAGAATGTAAGTGAGTGTCAGAGTATAGATCAAATTGTAAATTGAGAACATTGCCTCTGGGGTCAATTCCATCTTCATCACATCAGTCTGAAGCACAGCGAGGTTTCTGCTAACGCTGCCTGAATCCATCAGTCGATCTCCAGCTACTCTTTACCATCAATCCTGAAAAAAACCCAAAGATACTTAAACCTTTTCTTCAGGGCAGTGACTCACTCCAAATCTAAAGGGAGTATACCGCTTTTTTCTCTTTTTGAGTCTTATTTCCTCATATTCTGATGTAAATATGTAAAACAAAATGTAATAAAACAATTTCTGGAATGTTTTGAATCAGGTTCAGAACCCAGAGTAGCGAGGAAGCATCTATGCCAAGTACATGAAATTAAGGGACTATAAATAATGCAAAGAAACAACAACCCTTCATCAGTGATGTGTTAACCATGTACTGTGTATACAGAAAGAGAAAATTGCTTGTACCGATTGACCAGAAAGAAGGATCATGCTGGAAAGAATGATGAAAGGTTTATTTGATGAAGTATATTGATGAAAATGTGCTAAGAAGCAAGGTGTATGTCATAGAGGTGGAGGGAGTATTTTGAGGAGCTGGTGAACAAAGAAAATGCTCTGGAGAGAAGATTTGATGATATACAGAGTGAAGTGGAAAGTGCAACTGAGTTGTAATTGATGAAATGGCTAATAGAGGTAAGGAGATGTTTAAGATTGCTAACAGTGTGGTTTTTCACCAGATTGGTTAATACAATTTTGGAAAGTGAGAGGACACCTCAGGAGTGGACTAAAAGTGTATAGATACTGATTTTTAAGAGTAAGTGTCATGTGCAGAGCTGCCATGCCTACAGAGGAATAAAGTTGATGAGGAAGGATGGACGCGTTTAAGGTGGAAGGTGGGACAGCGTCAAGGATCGGCTGTGGGCCCTTTGTTGTTTGCAGTGGTGATGAACAGGTTGATGAATGAGATCAGACAGAAATTTGACCACTGTGATGTTTGCTGATGACATTGTGATCTGTAGTGAGAGCAAGGAGCATGAGGATTCATGGGTCTAGGGATGGAAGTACACTCTGGAGAGAAAGGGAATGAAAGTCAGTTGGAGCAAGAGGAACTACATGTGTGGGGATGAGAAGGAGGATGGTGGAATAGTAAGGCTGCAAGGAGTAGAGTTGGTGAAGGTTGTAGATGAGTTTAAATACCTGGTGTCAACTGTTCAAAGTAATGGAACATGTGGTAGAGATGTGAAGAAGAGAGTGCAGGCAGGGTGGAGCAGGTGGACAAGAGTGGAAACAGCAATTTGTGATAGAAAGATATCTACAACAGTGTAAGTGAAAGTATATACATAACAATAGTGAGACTAGTTATTTTGCATGGCTACAAGGCAATGGCATTAACAAATGACAGGAGGTTGCTGACCCTCAAAACGTGAATCTGCTGCAAATCGCGAATTATCAGCAAACCATTAATGAAAATTTACACAAACCGTGAATAATTTTGCTGCAAACCATGAATATACAAAAATATAAACGCAACACTTTTGGTTTTGCTCCCATTTTGTATGAGATGAACTCAAAGATCTAAATCTTTTTCCACATACACAATATCACCATTTCTCTCAAATATTGTTCACAAACCAGTCTAAATCTGTGATAGTGAGCACTTCTCCTTTGCTGAGATAATCCATCCCACCTCACAGGTGTGCCATACCAAGATGCTGATTAGACACCATGATTAGTGCACAGGTGTGCCTTAGACTGCCCACAATAAAAGGCCACTCTGAAAGGTGCAGTTTTATCACACAGCACAATGCCACAGATGTCGCAAGATTTGAGGGAGCGTGCAATTGGCATGCTGACAGCAGGAATGTCAACCAGAGCTGTTGCTCGTGTATTGAATGTTCATTTCTCTACCATAAGCCGTTTCAGAGAATTTGGCAGTACATCCAACCAGCCTCACAACCACAGACCACATGTAACCACACCAGCCCAGGACCTCCACATCCAGCATGTTCACCTCCAAGACGTCTGAGACCAGCCACTCAGACAGCTGCTGAAACAATCGGTTTGCATAACCAAATAATTTCTGCACAAACTGCCAGAAACCGTCTCAGGGAAGCTCATCTGCATGCTCGTCGTCCTCATCGGGGTCTCGACCTGACTCCAGTTCGTCGTCGTAACCGACTTGAGTGGGCAAATGCTCACATTCGCTGGCGTTTGGCACGTTGGAGAGGTGTTCTCTTCACGGATGATGCAAAGGAGATGTGTTGCACTGCATGAGGCAAATGGTGGTCACACCAGATACTGACTGGTATCCCCCCCCAATAAAACAAAATTGCACCTTTCAGAGTGGCCTTTTATTGTGGGCAGTCTAAGGCACACCTGTGCACTAATCATGGTGTCTAATCAGCATCTTGGTATGGCACACCTGTGAGGTGGGATGGATTATCTCAGCAAAGGAGAAGTGCTCACTATCACAGATTTAGACTGGTTTGTGAACAATATTTGAGGGAAATGGTGATATTGTGTATGTGGAAAAAGTTTTAGATCTTTGAGTTCATCTCATACAAAATGGGAGCAAAACCAAAAGTGTTGCGTTTATATTTTTGTTGAGTATAATATCCCACAAGTCGTGAATACAGGTCTTGCAAAACGTAAATATCATTCATGATACAACCCCTGGCAAAAATTATGGAATCACCGGCCTCGGAGGATGTTCATTCAGTTGTTTAATTTTGTGGAAAAAAAGTAGATCACAGACATGACACAAAACTAAAGTCATTTCAAATGGCAACTTTCTGGCTTTAAGAAAAACTATAAGAAATCAAGAAAAAAAGATTGTGACAGTCAGTAACAGTTACTTTTTTAGACCAAGCAGAGGAAAAAAATATGGAATCACTCAATTCTGAGGAATAAATTATGGAATCACCCTGTAAATTTCCATCCCCCAAACTAAAACCTGCATCAAATCAGATCTGCTCGTTGACATTGACCCTATGTGTCTTTTTGCAAGGAACGTTTTCACAGTTTTTGCTCTATGGCAAGATGCATTATCATCTTGAAAAATGATTTCATCATCCCCAAACATCCTTTCAATTGTCCAAAATATCAACATAAACTTGTGCATTTATTGATGATGTAATGACAGCCATCTCCCCAGTGCCTTTACCTGACATGCAGCCCCATATCATCAATGACTGTGGAAATTTACATGTTCTCTTCAGGCAGTCATCTTTATAAATCTCATTGGAAAGGCACCAAACAAAAGTTCCAGCATCATCACCTTGCCCAATGCAGATTCGAGATTCATCACTGAATATGACTTTCATCCAGTCATCCACAGTCCACAATTGCTTTTCCTTAGCCCATTGTAACCTTGTTTTTTTCTGTTTAGGTGTTAATGATGCCTTTCGTTTAGCTTTTCTGTATGTAAATCCCATTTCCTTTAGGCGGTTTCTTACAGTTCAGTCATAGACGTTGACTCCAGTTTCCTCCCATTCGTTCCTCATTTGTTTTGTTGTGCATTTCTGGATTTTTGAGACATATTGCTTTAAGTTTTCTGTCTTGACGCTTTGATGTCTTCCTTGGTCTACCAGTATGTTTGCCTTTAACAACCTTCCCATGTTTTTTGTATTTGGTCCTGAGTTTAGACACAGCTGACTGTGAACAACCAACATCTTTTGCAACATTGCATGATGATTTACTCTCTTTTAAGAGTTTGATAATCCTCTCCTTTGTTTCAACTGACATCTCTCGTGTTGGAGCCATGATTCATGTCAGTCCACTTGGTGCAACAGCTCTCCAAGGTGTGATCACTCCTTTTTAGATGCAGACTAATGAGCAGATCTGATATGATGCAGGTGTTAGTTTTGGGAATGAAAATTTACAGGGTGATTCCATAATTTTTTCCTCAGAATTGAGTGATTCCATATTTTTTTCCTCTGCTTGGTCTAAAAAAGTAACCGTTACTGACTGCCACAATCTTTTTTTCTTGATTTCTTATAGTGTTTCTTAAAGCCAGAAAGTTGCCATTTAAAATGACTTTAGTTTTGTGTCATGTGTGTGATCTGCTTTTTTTCTACAAAATTAAACAACTGAATGAACATCCTCCGAGGCCGGTGATTCCATAATTTTTTGTCAGGGGTTGTATAACACCATATCCATGCCCATAAATAGTTTACAGATTTCAGTATACAGATCAATTACTTCAGGAAATCTTAATCGCAAACCCTATCTCTGCAAAAAAAAAAAAAAAAAAAAATTGGGGGGGGGGGGGTTCACTGAGGTGAGCCCCAAGTGGGCTCTCACTTCTGGTGTCAAGCGCATGGCCCTGCTGGTTGTGACCCACTCTGGGGACAGTGGCAGGTTGGGAGTTTGACTGGGTCGCTGCGGTACACCTGTCAAAAGTGTCCTAAGGCAAACTCAGGGAAGATAGAAACCTCCTGTGGAGCAGAACAGCAAAAGCTCACTTGATCTTGACTTTCAGTATGAATACAGACCGTGAAAGCAGCACCTCGCGATCCTTCTAACTTAAGCATAACAATGATGAATAGGAATAATTTGGAGACAAACTCAGAGAAGCAGGATTACATGAGTTGAGCATGTTCAGAGGAGGGCCACAGGGAGAAGGATGCTGAGGTTGGAGCTGCCAGGCTGGAGAACTGAAAGGTCAAAGAGCAAATTTATAGGGGTGTGAGGGAGGACATGCAGGTAGTTTGTGTGACAGAAGAAGATGGAGAGGACAGGGTGAGATGAAGATTGATGATCTGCTCTGGCCACCCCTAACGGGTGCAGCCAAAAGGAGAAGACGTGTGCACAATCAGGTGACTGCACTGCAGGCCCTGCATCTTTGCCAGAGAAGCTTCAAGCCTCAGGGGTTTGCTGAACATTTGTTTGTTGAAGTATGAGTAAATGCTGAGCGAGCATGAATGCACATTAGAAACAGCACCAGTTTTGTGATGTGTTTCCAGTGAATTCAACACATCTGATACAAAAGCTTGTATTTCACTGTACCTGAAGCAGAAATATAGATGAGTGTGTTCCTTTGTTGGGAATGCCAGCAATCTATTTAATGTGATTGGCTGCAGCTGCAGCACAGTTCACAGCAATAGCAGCTCGAGCTGCAACCGAACATTCCCAATACCCTCGGATCTGGTTATTGTTTAGTTTAAAATATCAGAAGATGAGAAAAAAATACTGTGATACACTTTTCCAGAGTTCAAGGTCTCTCTCTCTTTCGGGTGGCCATCATAGGAGGACTCCCACTGGCACAGAATGAACACAGTTGTCTGTCCAGTATAGACACATCGTGATGCTGATAATATTACTGCTGGCATTTTATTGCCATGTGGAAGTGGATGATTGCTTTCAACGTGTAGAGAGACTATCCCTAACAACAGCCACATCTAGCACAATTTTGAACCTGCTTGGGTCCAGGATGGCAACCACTCTGGCAGACAACTGGTGCATCTCAAACCTGTCAAAAGTACCCACCTGTCTGCTGCAGCCAGGAGAAAGGTGGGCATCACGTTGGCCTTCTCCAGCCGCTGAGGTCCCCAACACTGGCACACCTATGCACCAGTTCATGCTTAGAGAAACATGCCACATGAACAAAATGCCGTAACTGGTGTTCCTTTACAGTGCAAGCAAGTCTTCCCAAGTGTGACTCAAAGTCATACCAGGAGTATCCAAGGATCCTCTGACAAGACACCAAAGACATCCAGTCATGCCCTGTGGCCAATGATTAGCATCCAGGTCTCACAACTATACAGTAAGACAAGAATCATCAAGAGCTTGAAGATGGACCTTCATTCTCCATCTCCATTCTCCATATTGCTGTCGTCAAACATCTCTGTCGAGTGACCTCATGACTCCATGTAGATATTGACTTGTACAGAATAAAACAAACAAATAAATAAATAAAATTATTAGTTTTAAAAACAGTCCAGGTGCTGCAGGATGTATGTTGCAATCCTATGCTGACTGCAGATGAGGATGCAGTCAACATGGGACAGGATCCTGTTCATGGATTTCAGCTCCCTGTTCAACACCATCATCCCCAGTGTTGTCCACAAAAAACTCTCCAACCTCTCTGTGCCAGCTCCCACCTGTCAGCGTATTTCCAACTTCCTGATGGACAGAACACAGCAGGTGAGGCTGGGGAGCATCACATCCAGCACATGGACAATCACCACTGGCACCCCTCAGGGGTGTGTGTTCTCCCCACTGCTCTTTTCCCTCTATACAAATGACTACACCCCAGGGAACCCCTCTGTTAAACTCCTGAATATTACGGACGACACCACCATCATTGGTCTCATCCAGGATGGTGATGAGGCTGCATACAGACAGGAGGTGGAACAGTTGGCCCTCTGGTGTGGTCAGAACAAACTGGAGCTGAACCCACTCAAGACTATGAAGATGATAGTCAGCTTCGGGATTACCATTAACCCCCCCCCCCCCCCCCCCCCCCCAAAAAAAAAAAAAAATCCTCAACAACACTGTGTCTACTATGGACACTTTGCAGTTCCTGGGATCCATCATCCCCCAGGATCTGAAGTGGACCTCCCACATAGACTCCATCAGGAAAAAGGCACAGCAGAGGATGTACTTCCTCAGACAGCTCAAGAAGTTCAACCTGCCCCAGGAACTGCTCATCATCTTCTATGCATCCATCATCCAGTCTGTCCTGTGTATCTCCATCTCTGTTTGGCTTCCCTCTACCTCCAAAAATGACAGGCACAGACTTCAACCAACTGTCAGGTCTGCAGAAAAAATCATCGGAGCAAGACTGCCCTCCATCCAGAACCTATACCGGTCTAGGACCAAGAGACGAGCAGGCAACATCTCTGCAGACCCCTCACACCCTGGACACACACTGTTTAAACTCCTCCCATCTGGTCAGTGTTACAGAGCTCGGGACGCCAAAACTGTTGTGAAAGTGTAGGAACACGGACCCACAACAGGGGGGCGCAAATGAACGGACAATGGAGAAAGTCAAATAACAACAAACACAACAGATTACAATTGTGGTTATAACCAATTCCAATGGTGTCGTGTGGGCAGGCTCGACGATAAGAGACGTCTGTCCGAGTCAAACCGGAACCACCCGATTTCCTCCGCCACCGAACCCCGGGAATACTGGAGCCGCCAAGTCCCGAACTCCCAGGTGGCCACTGCCTCCGCTCGTCAGATCCGGTATTGCTGGCGAGGAACAGAAACAGTCAGATGTGGGTGCGGCTGCACCCAGCAACACGTAGGGTGGAAACACCACCTCCACCTCTAATCAACAACAACACTGTAGTGCAGGAATGCGAGTACTTATCCCAAAATACAGTCTCCTGCTGTTCTTCTCTCTTTCTGTGCAAGGGCAAAAGTATTCAATAGTCAGAAGACAAATCGTTGGGCTGGATACGTTACCTCCTTGGTAGAGCAATATCTCGGCAATGACGTGGAGATGCCGTCCAGCTGATATACCCCTCTGCTGATGGATGTCAGCTGTCTCAGTTGATAGGTGACAGCTGTCACCTTGGCTGCTCCTGTGAGGCGGCAGCGCCCTCTGGTGCCTGGAGCCCGCACTCCAGGCAGGGCGCCCTCTGGTGGTGGTGGGCCAGCAGTACCTCCTCTTCAGCGGCCCACACAACAAAAACAACCAGACACAGGAACAGTTTCTTTCCACAGGCCATCACACTGATGAACAATTTAAACTACGAAAAAACCTCACTAATTCATGCACCTCATGTACAACTTCAGTCTGTTTGTCTGTTTCTCCTTTGCACACATTTTTATTGCACATTTTATTTATACATTTTATTTGCACATTTTTACTGTTAATTATTTTGTGTTTAGTGTATATTATACATGCTTGTACAGAGAGTCAAATTCCTTGTATTCTTGTAGATACTTGATGAAGAAAGGCTATTCTGACTGACTGTGAACTATAAAGCAATACCTTAAGAAAATAATTCACTATTTATAATAAAAAAACCCTAAATGAAACAATTCCTTCCCAAAATTGATTATCTTCAAAAAGCTTAAAAAACAAATACTATATACCACTGCTTTAGTAAAGGGTTCTTTGTTTTGAAATGCTAAGAGAACTGGTTGAGAACAAAATTCAATATTCTCTAAACAAGCGTTTAGTGACATCTAGTAGATAATGGTGGCATTTTGCTCCAACACTATGTTTCCAAGTCTTCAGGTCATCAATCCTTCTTGTAGCTGATCTACCCCAACTTATTTTACCTTTTACTAGCCCTAGGAGAAAGTATTTCTCCAGGTTAGACATATTTTGACGTGACTCTAGAAATGCATCTTATTCAGAGACAAGCTGGTTCTTGTAACTGTTTTAATGAGGTAGATCTTGGCTCAAATCCACTGGGTGGATTCATGGCAGTTCAGATATCCTTAGAACTCTGCGGTTGCTCCAAAAGTCAAAGGCGGGATGTGTTGTGCCGTCATGCTCCTTCAGTCAAGGACTCTGCAGTGTATCAGACAACTATCGAGCAGTCGTCTAAAGGCATTCACTGTCCAAAAGCTTAAACATTTCATTCACAATAATATACAACTGAAAAAAAATAAATAAATAAATAAAATCACTAACAACTCATATCTAAAATGCTGCAACCAGAGAATGATTCACACTGTTGCTTGATAAAAGACATAAAGCGCTGACTTATTTCTACAAGTAATGAACTTAATTTGACATTTTGCAATAGCATGACAAGCATGCAGTGGTCTTCATTCTTTGGGCCAAATTAAAACAAAAAGAATAAAGAAGATAAATAATCAACTTATCCAATTTCTGGCAATGTGGGTCATGTTCTTGATTTTGTGTACTTGGCAGTCTAAAATGTGACAGAAACTGTAAGTGTAATAAATGAGAGAGGACACTTTGGTTTGCCACTGCCTGTATTTTGGTCAAACACTTACGGTCTGCTGCGCAATAAAATGAGGGGAAACAGCATAATTATTTAGTGGAACGTATTCACACTCTAAATTTTCATCTCCCCATAAGTGCACTTGTTTCAAGTGCAGAAGGTTCCAGGTTCAAACCCACCCTTGCCCATTATGCATGAAATACATGGAGTTACGCCAGGAAAGGCATCTGATGTAAAACGTGTGCCAAATCAACATGTAGATCCACCTCAGAACTGCTGTGGTGACTCAGAGTAAAAACAAGGGAGCAGCCAAACGGTCTTACTTTTACTAGGGAGGGAATTAAAACATTGTGTATATGTATAAAATACCACCATGACCCTGTAGGGCCTCCATAATATACTTAAGTAATAAACAAATAAATGCAACACTTTTGTAATACAGTACATTGACGGAAAAGCTCAAAGATATCTTCTATGCACACAAAAATGCACATTTCTCTTTAATTTTATTCACAAATTAGTGAGCACTTCACTTTTTCCCAGATAATCCAAGTCGGTGTGGCACACCAACATGCTGATGTCACGGCATGATTACTGCACAAGTGTGCATCGGACTGGTTGCCTGCAGCCAGGTCGTCATATACAAATGCTTAAATAAAAACTGCAAGGTTACATTTTTACTAAAACTACTGGGCAATTCCATGTTGTAGAAGCTTAAAGGCCAAAAATGTTTTTGTTTTTTAGAAATTGGGAAGAATACTGTTTGAAATTGTAAGCACAAATATTCACTTGTGCAGAAAGAAACTAATTTCAGTTGCAACGATGTGGCAAAGGTTAAATATACCAAGCAGGTTTATTTTTTTCATGTTTTTCTCCCATCAAAATGTGAATGATTTGGGCTCATTTTCAGTCTGTTGCATAAACATTTTTCATCCTCTGCATAAGCTCTGCATGAGCATATTATTGTTTTGCGTTGAAGAGAACATTACACACCTCAGCTGAAGTGAGAAAGTGGTTGCCAGCACTGCACCTACTTTGGCCCAGAAATCATAAAAATACCAATATAATCTATTAATAAGCTGTCCAATGACAGAATGTGGCAATTGCCTATCAAAGTACGTTGTTTCTTCAGCAGAAATTTGTTTTTTGTAACTTTAAATATTGTAACATCACTCATGCAGTGTCAGCCACACATAATTATGCAATCACTTAGTTTACGCCTCAGATTTGTAACATGGCAAGGAGCAGCAGAGTGGCAGTTGTTTGCAACTTTATATCCTAGAATAAAAAGAGTTGTTAACCCTGTATAGTTTGAAGACAAAGTTGCAATAAAGTTTATGAATTTTCTTAGTGGCTGTTTTTTTGTAACGTCAGTCACGCCCATAGTATTGAGTACTTTAACTTGTACTAAGCAACAACAAAGTTTCCTCCCTCTACCAAGTAGACCTTGTACCTATTATGTCTTCCACAAGATAGAAACACTCAGGGGCTGTATGTTTTAAGTCCTGGTCAAAAGGCCTGCTTCCTCTCTGAATGTAACGTCAGTTGCTGTGGAATTACCCTAATAATTAAGCTTGTTAATGGAATGCAATGAAGACATTATCAGGATATATAATTAGCTTCATACATGCTTATATCCAAGAAAGCACTTAATTAGCCATGCCAGCTGTGAGCAATAGACCTTATCACAGTTAGGGTTACAGCATGATACCTGGACAAGACAGAAACCAGCCACATGTAGCATTAGCTGTTAGCACAGAAGTTGGGTTTGTTAATGAGGATGCTTGTCAAGATATATGCAGGCATTAATGGCACCAAGATGGACACTGAAAGACATTTGCAGGTGTTTGAACAAAAGAAATATCACAGCAAATAATTCCATAAAGGCAGGATTAAGTGAGTTCAATCAAAAGGCTAAAAGTAAATAGTTTAGCATTCCACCACAGAAAGCCAACGAGGAGGAAGACAAATCCAATGTCCAGTTTGATTTGATGAGGATGTTACTGCAGATTCTCACTTTAAAAACTCCCTGAAATATTGACCAAACGTGAACCCTGCCAACTATTTCCAACTGCCACCATGAGAAAGTCATACATTCACGTATCAAGGCAGGGCGTGTCAGTGAGCGACCCTAAGAACTATGGACGATCATTTTTGAAGATGGCGATATTCATCCTGTAGGCTGTCAGTGCACAGGGTACGTTTTGTGAGATATTGAAAAAATGTTGCAAGGAGCATTAATGACATTAGCGCTTGGAGGGGGTCTGTTGTTTTGCTAACGCTGAACCTGTCCAGGTGGCGTGTTGTACATCAACCACTCGGCCGCGAGAGTTGGGGTAATTTACTTCCGATCGTCTGCCAGCAGTAATAACAGATGCGCTTGTAAAGAACGGTTTCTGTGTGTTCTCTTGAGCTTTCTGCCGTGGGTTCAGCAAGTTATCCTTTCGAAGTATGTTCAAAGTATAGCTAGAATGAAGTTCTTGTTGATTTTAAATCATATTTAGGACAAAACGTGCTAATATTATTGATAAGAGCATGCAGACTGTCAGCAACTGAGGTGAAAAATCACAGTCAATAATAATTAATTTGTTATGTAGGCCGCTGAAGAGGAGGTACTGCTGGCCCACCACCACCAGAGGGCGCCCTGCTTGGAGTGCGGGCTCCAAGCACGAGAGGGCGCCGGACCCTGAGGAAGTGACAGCTGTCATTCATCCCCTGCACCAGCTGTCACTCGTTCATCATCATCATCACCATCTTAAAAGCCGGATCGGGACTCCACCTCCTCGCCGAGAAATCGACTACCGTGAGGTACACTTCTCTGCTGATTAACACGTTGTGTAGGATTCTGAATTTCTGTTGCAGCCGGTATCCTGTGGTGTTCACCCTTATCTGGGAAGTGGCGTGGAGCGTGACGACGACAACCGCGCTACAGATAAGTGGACACACTGGGAGCTGCACGAGTGTGTGATTCGGAGGTGGAGGTTCTCCTCCTACTGTGCACAAACTGTAGACCACTGAGTGTAAGGAGTTACACTCATTCATCTTTTTTCTGCTTTCTGCCAGCAGTACCAGGGTCGACAGCCGAAGACAGAGGTCACCTGGGGATTCGGGACTTGGCGGCTCCGGTGTTCTTCAGACCGTTGGTGGTGGAGGCCGTGTGGGACGCGGTCTCTCTCTCGTCGGGGTCTTCTATCTTCGAGCCTGCCCACACGTCACCTGGTGTTCATTGACTTTGCAATTTCTGTACATTTAGTTGTGTTTTGTCACAACAGTAAATTGTTACCTTTTGGCTTACTCATTGTCCGTTCATTTGCGCCCCCTGTTGTGGGTCCGTGCTACGACACCTTCCCAACAGGATTTCTCGGCCAATCGTCATGGATTCCGAGGGGCGTCAGCTCGAGCGTGAACGGCCAATGGCAGAGCCAGGAGCGCAGGCGTCAGCAGGAGGCGTGTTGGGTGAGCTGCAGCAGATCTTAACCGCCTTCACGGCTCGGTTGGATTTAGTGACCGAGCAGAATGTCCTCCTTAATCGGAGAGTGGAGGCTCTCGCCGCCTGGGTGGAAGCACACGATCAGGGCGCTGCTGCAGCTCCTCCTCTGGCTGGTCCTGGGCCTGAATCAGACGTACCACTGGTCGTTCAACAAACCCCCCCACCATCCCCTGAAGCTTACATAAGCCCTCCAGAGCCGTACGGGGGCTGTGTCGAGACGTGCGCGGACTTCCTCATGCAGTGTTCGCTCGTCTTTTCACAGCGCCCTGTCATGTACGCCTCAGATGCTAGCCGGGTAGCTTATGTTATCAATCTGCTTCGAGGAGAGGCACGCGCATGGGCTACGGCGCTTTGGGAGCAGAACTCACGGCTCCTAACGTCTTATACTGGGTTTGTACGGGAGTTCAAACAAGTGTTTGATCATCCTAACAGAGGCGAGACTGCTTCAAACGTGCTGCTGTCGATAAGACAGGGGCGCCGTAGCACAGCCGAGTATGCAGTCGACTTCCGCATCGCGGCAGCGAGGTCCGGCTGGAATAACGTTGCGCTCCGCGCCGCCTTCGTAAATGGACTGTCACCGGTCCTCAAGGAGCACCTACTGGCGAAGGAGGAACCGCGGGATTTTGACGGGCTTGTCGATTTGGTTATACGCTTAGACAACCGTTTGACTGAGCATCGTCGGGAGCAGGCCGGGGGGCGTGACCGGGTACGAGCCGTCCCTCCCCCTTCCGGTTCTGATAAGACGTTGTCCCCACGCTTCACTGCCAGAGGGCCCCGTGGGGCTACAGCTCCCCCTGCTGAGGAGGCTATGGACACGAGCAGGGCCAAAGTACAATTAAATGACAGACAAAGGAGACTGGCCCGCGGGGAGTGTTTTGTCTGCGGCTCTTGTGAGCATATGCAGAGGGACTGCCCTGAACGGTCAAACTACAACGCCCATCCTTAGAAACTGGGCTAAGGGTGGGCCATAACACACACGCGGAGAGACCCCGCAGATCGGCACGAATCCCAGTAACAATCCTTTGTGAGGAGTTAACCCTTCACGCCCCAGCACTGATAGACACGGGGTCAGAGGGGAATCTGCTGGACAGCAGATGGGCAAGGGAAGTAGGGCTCCCTCTGGTGGCTCTGCCGGCACCATTGCAGGTGCGAGCGCTAGATGGCACCCTGCTTCCATTGATCACACATCAGACACAACCAGTGACATTGATTGTGTCTGGGAATCACAGGGAGGAGATTGTGTTCCATGTAACACCATCTACCTCCCGAGTGATTTTGGGCTTTCCATGGATGGTGAAGCACAATCCCCGGGTTGATTGGCCGTCCGGGGTTGTGACGCAGTGGAGCGAAGCCTGCCACCGGGAGTGTTTAGGATCCTCGGTTCCCCCCGGCACTACAGCTAATGAGGAGGTCACAGTCCCCCCCAATCTATCGGCGGTGCCAGAGGAGTACCACGATCTTGCTGACGTTTTCAGCAAAGATCTGGCGCTCACTCTTCCTCCGCACCGGCCGTACGATTGTGCCATCGATTTAGTCCCGGGCGGTGAGTACCCGTCCAGTAGGTTGTACAACCTCTCACGTCCGGAACGCGAATCAATGGAGACCTACATCCGGGACTCCTTAGCTGCCGGGCTGATCCGGAACTCCACCTCCCCGATGGGTGCTGGTTTCTTTTTTGTGGGCAAGAAAGACGGCGGACTCCGTCCATGCATTGATTACAGAGGGCTGAACGAGATCACGGTTCGCAACCGATACCCGTTACCTCTGTTGGATTCAGTGTTCACGCCCCTGCATGGAGCCCAAATCTTTACGAAATTGGATCTTAGAAATGCGTACCACCTGGTTCGGATCCGGAAGGGAGACGAATGGAAGACGGCATTCAACACCCCGTTAGGTCACTTCGAGTACCTGGTCATGCCGTTCGGCCTCACTAACGCCCCCGCGACGTTCCAAGCCTTGGTAAATGACGTCTTGCGGGACTTCCTGCATCGGTTCGTCTTCGTATATCTGGATGATATACTCATCTTTTCTCCGGACCCTGAGACCCATGTCCAGCATGTACGTCAGGTCCTACAGCAGTTGTTGGAGAACCGGCTGTTTGTGAAGGGCGAGAAGTGCGAGTTCCACCGCACTTCTTTGTCCTTCCTGGGGTTCATAATCTCCTCCAACTCCGTCGCCCCTGATCTGGCTAAGGTTGCGGCGGTGAGAGATTGGCCCCAACCAACAAGCCGCAGGAAACTACAGCAGTTCCTCGGTTTTGCAAATTTTTACAGGAGGTTCATCAAAGGTTACAGTCAGGTAGTTAGCCCCCTGACTGTCCTGACCTCCACCAAGGTCCCCTTTGCCTGGTCGGATCGGTGCGAAGCCGCGTTCCAGGAGTTGAAACGCCGGTTCTCGACTGCGCCAGTTCTGGTGCAGCCTGATCCTGATCGCCAGTACGTAGTAGAAGTGGACGCCTCTGACTCAGGGATAGGAGCCGTGCTGTCCCAGAGCGTGGAGGCTGATAAAGTTCTCCATCCTTGTGCCTTTTATTCCCGCAGGTTGACCCCAGCTGAACGGAACTATGACGTTGGCAATCGGGAACTTCTTGCGGTGAAGGAGGCTCTTGAAGAGTGGAGACACCTACTGGAGGGGGCTTCGTTGCCCTTCACGGTTTTCACTGACCATCGGAACCTGGAGTACATCCGGACCGCCAAGCGGCTGAACCCCAGGCAAGCCCGCTGGTCTCTGTTCTTCGGGCGCTTTGACTTCCGGATTACATACCGCCCCGGGACCAAGAACCAAAAATCAGACGCCTTGTCCCGGGTGCACGAAGAAGAAGCCAAAGCGGGGCTGTCGAACCCCACTGAGACCATCATCCCCGAGTCCACTGTCGTGGCCGCCCTTACCTGGGACGTGGAGAAGACCGTCCGGGAGGCCCTGACCAGGAGCCCGGACCCGGGGACTGGCCCCAAGAACAGACTGTACGTCCCACCAGAGGCAAGAGCTGCCGTATTGGACTTCTGTCATGGGTCCAAGCTCTCCTGTCATCCCGGGGTGCGTAGGACCGTGGCAGTGGTCCAGCAGCGCTTCTGGTGGGCGTCCCTGGAAACCGACGTCCGGGACTACATCCAGGCCTGTACCATCTGCGCCAGGGGCAAGGCAGATCATCGGAGGACGACGGGCCTCCTCCAACCCCTGCCGGTGCCTCATCGCCCCTGGTCTCACATCGGCCTGGATTTCATCACGGGCCTCCCGCCGTCCCAGGGCAACAACGTAATCCTCACGATAGTGGACCGGTTCTCCAAGGCGGCCCACTTCGTGGCCCTCCCGAAGCTCCCGACGGCCCAGGAGACGGCAGACCTCCTGGTCCACCACGTCATGCGGCTGCATGGGATACCGTCGGACATCGTCTCGGATCGTGGTCCCCAGTTCTCTTCACAGGTGTGGAAGAGTTTCTGCAAGGAGCTGGGGGCCACCGTGAGTCTCTCGTCCGGGTACCACCCCCAGACCAACGGCCAGGCAGAGCGGGCCAACCAGGAGTTGGAGCAGGCCCTTCGGTGTGTCACCTCCGCACATCCGGCGGCCTGGAGTCACCATCTGGCCTGGATCAAGTATGCCCACAACAGCCAAGTTTCGTCTGCTACCGGCCTCTCCCCTTTTGAGGTGTGTTTGGGGTACCAGCCCCCATTGTTCCCGCTGGTGGAGGGAGAGGTCGGTGTGCCCTCGGTCCAGGCCCACCTTCGGAGATGTCGCCGGGTGTGGCGGACCGCCCGCTCTGCCCTGTTAAAGGCCCGGACGAGGGCCAAGTCCCATGCAGACCGCCGACGGTCCCCGGCTCCCACGTTCCAGCCCGGGCAGGAGGTGTGGCTCTCGACCAAGGACATTCCCCTCTGTGTGGGCTCCCCCAAACTGAAAGACAGATACATCGGACCCTTCCCCATCCTCAAGATCATCAACCCGGCCGCAGTGAAGCTCCAACTCCCAGCTTCACTGCGGATCCACCCGGTATTCCACGTGTCCCATATAAAGCCTCACCACACCTCGCCCCTCTGTGCACCTGGACCTACGCCGCCTCCTGCCCGGCTCATCGACGGGGAGCCTGCTTGGACGGTCCGCAGGCTCCTGGACGTCCGTCGTAAGGGCCGGGGGTTCCAATATCTGGTGGACTGGGAGGGGTATGGACCTGAGGAACGCTCCTGGGTGAAGAGGAGCTTCATCCTGGACCCGGCCCTCCTGGCCGAGTTCTACAGCCGACACCTGGACAAGCCCGGTCGGGCGCCAGGAGGCGCCCGTTGAGGGGGGGGTCCTGTTATGTGGGCCGCTGAAGAGGAGGTACTGCTGGCCCACCACCACCAGAGGGCGCCCTGCTTGGAGTGCGGGCTCCAAGCACGAGAGGGCGCCGGACCCTGAGGAAGTGACAGCTGTCATTCATCCCCTGCACCAGCTGTCACTCGTTCATCATCATCATCACCATCTTAAAAGCCGGATCGGGACTCCACCTCCTCACCGAGAAATCGACTACCGTGAGGTACACTTCTCTGCTGATTAACACGTTGTGTAGGATTCTGAATTTCTGTTGCAGCCGGTATCCTGTGGTGTTCACCCTTATCTGGGAAGTGGCGTGGAGCGTGACGACGACAACCGTGCTACAGATAAGTGGACACACTAGGAGCTGCACGAGTGTGTGATTCGGAGGTGGAGGTTCTCCTCCTACTGTGCACAAACTGTAGACCACTGAGTGTAAGGAGTTACACTCATTCATCTTTTTTCTGCTTTCTGCCAGCAGTACCAGGGTCGACAGCCGAAGACAGAGGTCACCTGGGGATTCGGGACTTGGCGGCTCCGGTGTTCTTCAGACCGTTGGTGGTGGAGGCCGTGTGGGACGCGGTCTCTCTCTCGTCGGGGTCTTCTATCTTCGAGCCTGCCCACACGTCACCTGGTGTTCATTGACTTTGCAATTTCTGTACATTTAGTTGTGTTTTGTCACAACAGTAAATTGTTACCTTTTGGCTTACTCATTGTCCGTTCATTTGCGCCCCCTGTTGTGGGTCCGTGCTACGACACCTTCCCAACATAATTATTCATAAAATAAGTATAAAAATACAATAAAAGCACACATCATTCATCATTTAAAAAAGCAGCATAGTAAAACTCATAAATATAACAGTATGAAACTCATACTCAGTATAAAAACTCATAAACAGCACAGTAAAAGTCATCAAACACCATAATAAAATCGTCAATCACAATAAAAATCAAACGCCGTCAAAAATAAAGTCATAACACTTGAAGCATTTACCACATGATGAGGGAGGCTGTTCCACAAAGTTACAACTCAATTAAAAAAAAATATATTTTCTTGAGTCATATCTGCACCTTTGCACCTCAAAAATGTGAGTGACCTCTCAGACATGAATAAACTCCAGCCTGAATATATATATATATATATATTTCGGGGGTGGGGATTTTAGTCAGTCCAATGGCAACTTGCAGAGATGTGTGTGATATCAGAAAGTTGCCGGCCTCACTGCAGCAATTGGTATTTTTTCCCAAGATTTCAAAGAAATATTGGCTGACATCAATCTTGAAGATCATGATATTGTTCCAGAAGAACCACCCTCTTTTGCTGAACAACAAAACTCATTCTTAGGAACAATTCAGATTTTATTTTCAGTCATAAATTATTTCGATATCATTGAGGTATCACACAGTCAACACGATGAAATATGCATCATTTATCTCAGTTCACACAAATCAACGAAAATATGAGAGGCATCATGAAGGACCTGACACCTGCCTTCAGTTTCTATCAAGCTGCCAAAACTGTGTAAAAAATCACCAGCAAGCCCAGCGGTTTTGTATCATATTACATAATTTAAACTGTCATAAAAGCTTTGTAGATTCAGAACTGTACACATTGCTAGAGAAGCATCTGACTCCTTGGATCATCAAGACGTCCAGGATATATGGGATCAACCTTGAGGCTTCACAGGCAGCTTTCTACCACACAGCGGCTGACAGGATGATGCAGGTGAGAGCTGTCACTGGAGACCACCAGCTGACCATGTGGCTGGCACTGCGGATGTTCACCAAACTGTTGGATGCTGAGTGGAGCAGTTCTCATTCTGGCAACGTGGACAGCCTTGTTGGGCGGCTCTCAAACCACACATTTTTCTCTCAGATAAAATAGTATTCAGAGTGAAACAGAAAACAACAGTATTTACAGAATTGATTGAGTTAATTTTGCAAAATCAATATAAACACAGAAAGGTGAATATATCAATGATACACGGCTGACACAATAAAGCATAAAAGCTTATTTCCATTGTGGTCCATGTGAGGCTAAAACTTGACAACACTGAGGAGCTCGATTAAACATGCACAGATTGCAAAGAGATTATAATCTCATCAATTAATGTAAGTAGCAATAAGTATATATATATAAAATCGATTACACTTGGATACCATACCAATAAAATAAAGTATGCAACTGTATCTATCAGGCGTGGCACAAACCGGGTGGACACAAATGCAATTTCACACAACTGATAGAGTTCAAAAGGTTTAATGAGAGAAACAGGCGGGAGGCTGGTACACGGGGAATCCAGCAGCAAAGCAAAGGTATCAGAATAGAGATAGGGTGAGACGTAGTTCAGTAACAGACACAGGTCAAAAAGCACAGTGTATGGTCTATCAGAGGCAAGGCTGAAACAAGGTCAAAAAACGAGGCAGAGTGAAAATACAGGCAGGCAAAACCTGAGCGAGGAACCAGGCTGGAGAGTGTACAAAGACTACAATCTGACAGTGAGCTGTGAGACTGTGAGGGCTTAAATAGCAGGTGGTGTAAAGGAAGTGCATGTGCAGACTGATTAGGTAACAAGGTGCATGTGTGGAGGGAAGATTCTAGAAAGGGGGTGTGGCTAATGGACAAAGATTAAACACTGTGCAAGAAAGTGAAGGAAGGGAAACAGAGTGGAGTGATGTAATAGACAAAGACACGTGAGCTGGTGGCAAGTGTGAGTGAAAGATACGAGGCAGGTGCAGTGATGTGAAGTGAACCAAAGCAATAAACATAACCAAACAGGCTAACATGATAAAGTACAAACTAATGAAAAGAAAAAACAGAAAATCCATGCATAGAACAAAGCTTTAAACCCCGGAGCTGGGGCTGAGCATGACAGTATCCCTGTGGAACTGTAGACGACAACAATTTTGGCACCAAGTTTCAGACAAGAAAATAATGGACAGCCATAATGGATAGTCTTTTGGACCAGAAATCACATAAAAAAAAATAAAAGCAAATAAAAGGGTGGCTTTCCTCTTCCCTTAGCTGACTGAATAAAATTGACTTTAACTGTCTCTTAAAACTTGCCTTGTTGCTACGTGACTGCAAGATCTATATTTTATATAAGATATATTTTATCTGAATAGTTCCCGACGTGTGGGATATGTGGGTTATATCTTGATCTTTCAACCCTAATTTGTTGTTTCAAAACCTTTGCAGCAATAACAGTGCGGCACCGATGAAGCTTTTTCATTTTGAGAGCAGTGTGACTTTATGAATGATAATCGGGGCGGTTACAAAATGTAAGGCTTGCTAAATTATTCTGATTAATTGATCGAAACCTTTAACCTTATTTTGTGATGTGTGATATCGTCGATTTGTTTCTGTGTAGGCTCTCAGTTGTCCAGGTGGTTTCCATAGTAGAGAAGCTTGAATCTTCAACTGGACTGGGTTGCTTGACGCGAGGACGTTTCGCTTCAAATCGCAGAAGCTTCCTCAGCTAAAATTCTTGCTCTGGTAGTCTGACTTCTGTCTTGATTCTTGTAGAGAAGAATAAACAGAAGTCACAAAAGCTGGAATTTTAAACCTAACCAGACCCCTCCTACCGAGAGGCAGACTGCTACAGGCTAGTGACTAAACAATAGCTCTAATTAGCACCTATTGTGCTCTAGTTAGCACCCTCCTAATGACAGGGCAGCTGTCCCTCCTAATGATGGGATGACGCCTCTCCTGATGGCTCCCTTGACGACTCTCCTGATGACGTGAATGACTCATTACCATGAACAAAAGACTGAAACTGCTTTGACCTGAATACCCCATTGTAAACAGGAGACAAAGCGTGTCTCAGACCCTCTCCCCAGTTAAAGTAGACCTGCATTGAAATAAATGTGGTCAGATTTCAGAAAGAAATAGCTGATATGTATTTATAAGACCCTTGTGAATGCAGTAAAGTAAATCTGTAAGCCCAATGTAATTCAGCGGAGAAATCTTCGTTTAAAAATGACAAATTTGCAGCTAAAATTTAGCCCTCCACGAAAACAGTTTGTACATCCAGATCATTTCCATGACGTCGGGTACAAGACGACGCACTCCCGCCTTCAGTCCGATCCTGCATTGAAATTGATTTTACTATTATACACATCCTGGTTTCAACATCCAAAAGTAAGCTGCAATGAATGTGAGATACAGCTCTGCATGCTCAGATCAGCGGCGACATCAACAGCTGGCGACGTTCTTCCCCGACGCCTTGCTCTCACTGCCCCCGATGCGCTTACCGAGTGCATGCGCTTGTTAAATGCTGCCGCGGGCTACTCACACCCCCGTGTCTGCTGTGCAGCTGCAGACACGGCTCTGTCTACTGAATGGATGTGCAGCCAACTTGGCACAAGTCCAGAGACTATGCTCGCCGTTTTGATGCGGAGCGGCCGGTGACACCTGTTGCTGCAAGGACAGACTTCTTGCGGCAGCACCGGTAATCAGAGCCGCAGAGCTCCGTGGCCGCTGCGAGAGGTTTATATCTTTTTAATGACTTGGATTCTTTGCGGGTCCCGCCTCCGTATCCCGCAATGTAACACCGGAGGCAAAAGACAGTAGATTTTCAATGCAACACCACTCAATCAAATGGGCGTATGAAAAAGTCCCCAAAAATAATTTTCAAGCACAAATAAAAGAAATGTGTACTCACCAAGCGTACCGCAAGACAATATGAAGTTTTAAAAAAGTAGATCCTTCCATATAAGACAAGAAAAAGGTGCAGATGCAAACTGACGTAAATCCACAAATTACAGTTGACGCGTGCAATACATGCTGGGATAGGGTCTTCTCCCTGACGTCTCAGCAGCGTCCCGGATGTGATGACAGTTTTGCGGAGGGCTAAATTTTAGCTGTAAATTTCTAATTTTTAAATGAAGATTTTTTCCGTTGAATGACAGATCTGGACTTGCAGATTTACATTACTACATTCAGAAGGATCTTATGTGTAAATATAAGTCATTTTTTGGTCCAAAGATCTGACTGCATTTGTTTCAATGCAGGTCTGCTTTAAGGCTGGGTTTCAACTGTTTCACATACAATGCCTCCTTGACCCCTCTCTCAAACCATTTCTTCTCTTCGGCTAAGATTTTAACTTCCTTGTCCTCAAACGTGTGGTTAGTGTCTTTAAGGTGAAGATGAACTGCAGACTGAGGTCCACTGGCGCCCTCTCTGTCAGGCCCTGTCAGGAAATCTGTAACGAACACTATATAGGTGAGACCAAGCATCCTTAACACAAAAGGCTATACCATCAATGTCGTATCTGTGTTTTTGTGTCATGATTTTATCAATGTCGTATCTGTGTTTTTGTGTCGGGACTTTATCAGTGCTGTATCTGTGTTTTTGTGTCATGATTTTATCAATGTCATATCTGTCTTTTTGTGTTGTGACTTCAACAATGCTGCATCTGTGTTTTTGTGTCATGATTTTATCAATGTCGTATCTGTTTTTGTGTCGTGACTTTATCAGTGCCATATCTGTGTTTTTGTGTCATGATTTTATCAGTCGTATCTGTGTTTTTGTGTCGGGACTTTATCAGTGCTGTATTTGTGTTTTTGTGTCATGATTTTATCAATTCTGTATCTGTGTTTTTGTGTCGGGACTTTATCAGTGCCGTATCTGCGTTTTTGTGTCATGATTTTATCAATTCCGTATCTGTGTTTTTGTGTCGGGACTTTATCAGTGCCGTATCTGCGTTTTTGTGTTGCCAGTTTATCAGTGCCCTATTTGTGTTTTTGTGTCGTCACTTTATCAGTGCCGTATCTGTGTTTTTGTGTCGGGACTTTATCAGTGCCCTATTTGTGTTTTTGTGTCGCCACTTTATCAGTGCCGTATCTGTGTTTTTGTGTTGTGACTTCAACAATGCTGCATCTGTGTTTTTGTGTCATGATTTTTATCAATGTCGTATCTGTGTTTTTGTGTCATGATTTTATCAATGTCGTATCTGTGTTTTTGTGTCGGGACTTTATCAGTGCTGTATCTGTGTTTTTGTGTCATGATTTTATCAATGTCATATCTGTCTTTTTGTGTTGTGACTTCAACAATGCTGCATCTGTGTTTTTGTGTCATGATTTTATCAATGTCATATCTGTCTTTTTGTGTTGTGACTTCAACAATGCTGCATCTGTGTTTTTGTGTCATGATTTTATCAATGTCGTATCTGTTTTTGTGTCGTGACTTTATCAGTGCCATATCTGTGTTTTTGTGTCATGATTTTATCAGTCGTATCTGTGTTTTTGTGTCGGGACTTTATCAGTGCTGTATCTGTGTTTTTGTGTCATGATTTTATCAATTCCGTATCTGTGTTTTTGTGTCGGGACTTTATCAGTGCCGTATCTGCGTTTTTGTGTCATGATTTTATCAATTCCGTATCTGTGTTTTTGTGTCGGGACTTTATCAGTGCCGTATCTGCGTTTTTGTGTCGCCAGTTTATCAGTGCCCTATTTGTGTTTTTGTGTCGTCACTTTATCAGTGCCGTATCTGTGTTTTTGTGTCGGGACTTTATCAGTGCCCTATTTGTGTTTTTGTGTCGCCACTTTATCAGTGCCGTATCTGTGTTTTTGTGTTGTGACTTCAACAATGCTGTATCTGTGTTTTTGTGTCATGATTTTATCAATTCCGTATCTGTGTTTTTGTGTCATGACTTTATCATTGCCATATCTGTGTTTTTGTGTCATGATTTTATCAATGTCGTATCTGTGTTTTTGTGTCGGGACTTTATCAGTGCTGTATCTGTGTTTTTGTGTCATGATTTTATCAATGTCGTATCTGTGTTTTTGTGTCGGGACTTTATCAGTGCTGTATCTGTGTTTTTGTGTCATGATTTTATCAATTCCGTATCTGTGTTTTTGTGTCGGGACTTTATCAGTGCCCTATTTGTGTTTTTGTGTCGGGACTTTATCAGTGCTGTATCTGTGTTTTTGTGTCATGATTTTATCAATGTCGTATCTGTCTTTTTGTGTCGTGACTTTATCAGTGCCATATCTGTGTTTTTGTGTCATGATTTTATCAGTCGTATCTGTGTTTTTGTGTCGGGACTTTATCAGTGCTGTATCTGTGTTTTTGTGTCATGATTTTATCAATGTCGTATCTGTGTTTTTGTGTCGGGACTTTATCAGTGCCCTATTTGTGTTTTTGTGTCGCCACTTTATCAGTGCCGTATCTGTGTTTTTGTGTTGTGACTTCAACAATGCTGCATCTGTGTTTTTGTGTCATGATTTTATCAATGTCGTATCTGTGTTTTTGTGTCATGACTTTATCAGTGCCGTATCTGTGTTTTTGTGTCATGATTTTATCAATGTCGTATCTGTGTTTTGTGTCGGGACTTTATCAGTGCTGTATCTGTGTTTTTGTGTCATGATTTTATCAATGTCGTATCTGTCTTTTTGTGTCGTGACTTTATCAGTGCTGTATCTGTGTTTTTGTGTCATGATTTTATCAATGTCGTATCTGTGTTTTTGTGTCGGGACTTTATCAGTGCCCTATTTGTGTTTTTGTGTCGCCACTTTATCAGTGCCGTATCTGTGTTTTTGTGTTGTGACTTCAACAATGCTGCATCTGTGTTTTTGTGTCATGATTTTATCAATGTCGTATCTGTGTTTTTGTGTCATGACTTTATCAGTGCCGTATCTGTGTTTTTGTGTCATGATTTTATCAATGTCGTATCTGTGTTTTGTGTCGGGACTTTATCAGTGCTGTATCTGTGTTTTTGTGTCATGATTTTATCAATGTCGTATCTGTGTTTTTGTGTTGGGACTTTATCAGTGCCCTATTTGTGTTTTTGTGTCGCCACTTTATCAGTGCCGTATCTGTGTTTTTGTGTTGTGACTTCAACAATGCTGCATCTGTGTTTTTGTGTCATGATTTTATCAATGTCGTATCTGTGTTTTTGTGTCATGACTTTATCAGTGCCGTATCTGTGTGTTTGTGTCATGATTTTATCAATGTCGTATCTGTGTTTTGTGTCGGGACTTTATCAGTGCTGTATCTGTGTTTTTGTGTCATGATTTTATCAATGTCGTATCTGTCTTTTTGTGTCGTGACTTTATCAGTGCTGTATCTGTGTTTTTGTGTCATGATTTTATCAATGTCGTATCTGTGTTTTTGTGTCGGGACTTTATCAGTGCCCTATTTGTGTTTTTGTGTCGCCACTTTATCAGTGCCGTATCTGTGTTTTTGTGTTGTGACTTCAACAATGCTGCATCTGTGTTTTTGTGTCATGATTTTATCAATGTCGTATCTGTGTTTTTGTGTCATGACTTTATCAGTGCCGTATCTGTGTTTTTGTGTCATGATTTTATCAATGTCGTATCTGTGTTTTGTGTCGGGACTTTATCAGTGCTGTATCTGTGTTTTTGTGTCATGATTTTATCAATGTCGTATCTGTCTTTTTGTGTCGTGACTTTATCAGTGCCATATCTGTGTTTTTGTGTCATGATTTTATCAATGTCGTATCTGTGTTTTTGTGTCTGGACTTTATCAGTGCTGTATCTGTGTTTTTGTGTGATGATTTTATCAATTCCGTATCTGTGTTTTTGTGTCGGGACTTTCTCAGTGCCGTATCTATGTTTTTGTGTTCTGATTTTATCAGTGCTGTATCTGTTTTTGTGTGATGATTTTATCAATTCCGTATCTGTGTTTTTGTGTCAGGACTTCATCAATGCTGTATCTGTCTGTTTGTGTCACTTTTCATTTTTGCGCTACTGTGTGTAACACTTATGCTCAAGACAAATTTCCAGCGGGGACAGTGAAGTATATTTGATTTGATGTGATTGACTTCGGTGACAAAACAAAAACAAAATCTAAATTCTGACTTTTGACCCCAATTAGCTTGCCCAAAACAAATCCTTTAAGGGTAATTCTGAGGTTGACTGTGATCTACATTTTGATTTTGGTGGAAATCCGTCAAAGCACATTGGAGGAGTCGGGGAACAAAACCACAGACAAATGGTCTTACTTGCAGCAAAGGAAAAAGTGTTTTTTTTTTTTTAACATTGCAAATGTTCATCAATTCAAATTATTGAATAATAGTACAATAAAAAACTGTACTGACATTTCAATCATTTGTTTGTGAGTATGTTCTTTGTGTGCTGGCAGGATACATCTCAGAGGAGTTCGTGCTCTCATTTTCCTCTCATTAACAAAATGTTTAATCACACTTTTTGTCATTTATTAAAAATCACAAAATATTGAAGTAAAGGTTAAAGTAACGGCTGGAAACAGATGATGATTGATGAGTTTGATTGCAGCATATCCGCGTACGTTATCAGACATCATCACAAATTATGTGATGATGTCTGATAACGTTTAACGATGAATCTCTTAACAGAAGCCCCGACATCACAGAGGCCAAAGTTGACAGATTGATTTCAATATTTTCATTTGTTATAATTAGCACAGTAATGGGAGTGCAAAGTTATCTCAGGTATTCCATTAATAAAAACCGGCACTTCATTTGTAGAGTCAAACACATACAGTGCTGTGAACAAGTCTGAGCTTTGACACATTTAAATATTTTTATGACATCAAATTAAAAAAAAAAAGAATTCAGGCTTCTATATGTTGAAATAATGGCAAAAGCTTGATATCGATATGTATCCCCCATTAATATAACATTTAAATAACCACTATTACAGCCAGTTTTCTACAGACAAGTCAGGGGATGGATACATGAACATTTCTGGATCACTTGAACTTTATTTCCATCAATCATGAAGAAATACACACAGTATGGTACATCTGCAGTTATCCATCTTCAGAGTGAAGTGGAAAAGAGAAGGATATTCATACAAGAATGCAGAACCTATCTAGGTCCGAGTCTCCCATGAGCCTTCTGGCAAATTGTGGCTGAATTTTCATGTGATGCAACAGATCAAAGCTTATAGCCCCTTTTGCATTGTCATTGTTGTCTTGGTGGCTTCCCTCACTCAGTTTTATGATTGACACAAATTCAGTTTATTTAATCTATATAGCCCCAAATCCTAGCAAAGTTGCCTCAAGGTGCTTCACACAAGTAAGGTCTAACCTTACCAACCCCTAGAGCAAGCACATAGGCAACAGTGGTAAGGAAAAACTCCCTCTGATAATTTTGAGGAAGAAACCTCAAGCAGTCCAGACTCAATACAGAGGAACATCAATTTTTTTTAAATTATTAAGTCCATGCAGATGTCCAGAACAGCACCAGATGGTTGGGGAGGAGAGAGGAGGGAGGGGTGGGGGTGGGGGATTGGGTCTTCAGATCCAGTCTTCGAGCATAGTCCGTTTTGCAACTTCCATTGTTGACCTCCATTTGCACTCATGGGTGTAGCCGCACAGGCTTCAGCACCACAGGCAAGGGGTCGTCCACGTCGACAGTGGGCTTTTCACATGAAGACTTTCACATGGACAAATGAAGTCCAAGACATATTTAGTGGCTTGCAAATGTTCATGTATCCATCCTCTGACTTGTCTAAAGAAACCTGGTTGTTGTTAGTTGTGTTACACTAATTGGGGCACATACCTACGCACCTCATTGTTTTGGATTTGATTTTTTTAATGTGATCTTGCAGATATGTATTGTGTATGTATACAAATATGTATGTGAGTATAAAGGTCATATTTTTAGTAATTTGACTATAGAAACTAGATTTTGTTTTCTTTTAATTTTTCTTGCATTTTATGTTGTTAAACAATTTGAACAGGTAAAAGCTCAAGCAGGCACAAAGTTTCACAGGATTCTAACGACATTTCACTAAATAATACTGAAATGAAGACTTGGGAAAAAGTGTGCGTGCGTGTGTGCGTGCTTTAAACATAACCCCAAATCCTTTTTCTGTAATTGCATATGTGTTCTGTTTCTCAGTCTTGACATCTTTTGCAGATGCAGCAAGTAAAGAAAAGGCTGAACATGGTAATCTCTATTTGAGAACATATTAACCTGTTGCTAAATCCTTCCAGGCATTGCAAGGTTTAGGCTCTCCTGATTTTTTGCCACTGAAACTGGTTTCTGTGCACTGCTTGGCCTCCTGAGATTTGATGAAGTTTGTGCCAGTTAATACTCATTCTGCTCTCTGCCCGTGTCTCAAATATATAATCTGCTGGCAGAGTCACAACTGACAGTCTCCTCATTTCACAATCAATGTCCTTAAATTTATTTTTGATTTGTGCCAGTGGAGTAAATCAATACAAAAGTGTCAGAGTGCAAAGCATACAGTATACGAAGACTTCGTTAACAAAAGCATCATGGGTAACAAACTGAACCAATGATGTGTGATTTGTTCATGAGTGTTATGTCAAATGTCTGGAGCCGCTGTTTGTGCGCGGTTACTTTCAGTGGCAAATTTTTTCCTCTCAAAGACAAGTTTCTATGAGCTTTAATAAAGGAAAACTGACAGAAAGTGAAGCGTTACCATGGTAACAGCCAAAAACTACCAAACCCACCCACTGCTCAGATCTTACTGAGGCTACAGAGCACATTTTGTGATTACATCATTCAAACTCTTCAATTTTTTGTTTGATCCAGTTGAGTGGATTTCTTGAAAAAGATTGCAATCACAAGTTTTAACCTCGAATTCCAATTGAATACTACCTCATTGTAGCTACATACCCACGAGGCTTAGAGTCTAAAAGTTCAGCTCTTTCACCACATAAAGATACACTTTTGATGGCCAGGTCCAGAAAGTCATTTAAACCCTGGTTCTACATCTTCAATCTCAAACCCAGACACTCCAATTCCAAGTGCTGCAATCAGGGTGTCCTTTGATTCTGCAAAGATCACAATATCATCTGCAAACCTCAAGTCATTAAACAACAAAGGCACCTAAGCAGCTGGTTTCCACAATCCTAGCCAACAACCAGTCCATGTAACCAGAGTATGAGCCAGAACACACCCCTGATGAATACCACTGGGAACATTTATTTAATACAGTCTTATAAATAAGTTGTCGCAATGCAGTTGAACAGTAATACTAATAATATCATCGTCATGGGCATTCCTCACTGGCAAGGAAGACCGACTCTTGATTGATTCCCTGACGGGATTGTGGACGAGCCAGGGTCAATCTAGGCACGCCTGTGCATGGTTCCGTATAACGTAGGAATGACGTTGCATGTCGACAAACACGCGATCCTTGCCAGATCCTTAGCCTGAACTGATGGTTGGGAAATCTCACACGATCGGGGTCTGACGACCTGCTGCACCCTTCATAATCTGGATACAACCGTCATCTTCTCCACCTGATCTGCTGTTGAGGACTTCTTGTTTCACCAGAGCCCCGTTAGCCGTCTCATGTTGAGGGTTTCTGTTGGGCCTTCATGATTACCGTAGCAGTCACACGGCACACACATTCAAATACATGCAAGGTCTCCACTGTATTTCACCTCAACAGGCAATTCCCTACATGATCCATTACCCAAGGAATCACAATGCAAACAAGGGTTTGGATTCTGACACCCAGTAATAATAATAACAACAGCAAAACCTTACTGTTTGCAAGTGAACAGTGATTTCACTTTCTCTTGATATCTGCTTCCTACAAGCACCATGTGTTGGAGCATCATGTAAGTGGGCTCTATACCTCCTGCAAAGGTAATCACCATTTTTTTCGTCCCATTGCTAGAAATGTTATTATTCAAACACTGCTGCACAACCAGCCACCTTACACATTTATATTTTCCCAAGGGAACTGCTGCAGCATTTGTCACAGAAAAACCTGTGATGTATATGCCAGATTACACATTATTTAGGATTCAGCAGTTGTTTGACAAAATAAAATGGGAGCACCACAGATGACAGTTTGCAGGATGACAGGTGGGTTTGGTACGGTGGGTTCCATTTAGCAGGTTCCACATGAAATCCCGGAGTTGCTGGTGGCTGCAGTGGGAAAATTCAGCAAGCAAACGCTGCAATACTTCATTTAGTCACAATCTTCAATCAGCATTAAATTTCCACTGAGGCGTATACATAAAAAAAAAAATCAAGCTATTTGACATAACAAGAACAATCTTTCTCACTAAAGTAATACCCCTCGTCTGTAAAAGGAAAGTGACGTTTTTGCAATGCAGTTGATGCATTGTTTTCCCACAAAGGCCTAGCTGTCATGTTTAATCTGTCATGGCATTTTTGGTTGACTTTTTACCATGCTTTTATTCTGCAGCACACCCTCCGGGTGTGCTCGAGTGTTAAATGAGCCTTGTCTTGTTGCCAAGAAAAACGAAAATAGAAATATGAAGATGTTAATGAAGGAAGACTGTGAGAAAAGGAAGGAGTCTATTGTTAGCGCCGTTTGTCACGATGATGCAATGAACAAGGCGACCAGCAAGGTACCAAAAATGGAGGGTGAGAAGCCGAGGCGGGGACAACGCAGGAAAAATTAGTTTAAGAAAATGGGTGTCCATGTGAAGACATGAAAACAATTTCAATAAGTTTCAAAAACGCAGTTTATACGGAGCGCACATTAAGTTAAAGATCATCATATCTACTTGAAAAATTTTGGGACATGACGATGAAAACTCTGCGCTGTGAATACTTTCCAGATGCACCGTCAATGCAAAACACGTTTTTTGCAGCCATCGTGAACAGCGTAACTGTTTTAACATGCAGTAACTCATGTTATATTATTCATGCAACCGGCTTGTGAAAATACACTTTCTAATGTGCATTTATTAACCTCAAGCAAGACTTACATCATTTTTTATTACAAAGTAGTTTCACGTTCCCAAATGGATTTCGTAACTTTTGATGAACAATTAAACTTAGCAAGTTCAACTCGGTCTGCAATCACTTAAGATTTGCGATGGAGGAATGTAATTTTCATTTCATCATATTTGATGGGGATATGCAGAAGTGGCTCCCTCCATCCTCGTTTTACAGGTTTAAAAAAAATACAGAAACCATTCAGGTTCAGTCAAAGCTGAGAGAACAAGACTGGACACATGATCACAGAATTCTTAGAAACCCTTTTATCTTATATCTATATAAGCTTAAAGTATTTGATTGAATCCTCATGTTAAAAGTATGAACATCACAAAAACTGTGTGTAAAATCTATTTATTAGTGACAAAATGCACAGGACATTACATACAAGTGGCCTTTTTTTGAAACACTTATTGTCACTATGTACACATGGCCTCCATTATTAAATACATCAGAAATTGGATAAAGAAGTCGATGAAAGACAAAGCCACAGAATTTGCAATCTTCTTAGGTACAAAGCTATCCAGTGTCAGAAGTAGGACACTTTCCACATTGTTTGATGTCTTGAGTGCTGCAACACTTTACATTTGCTTGTGTGGACGAGAGAGTGATTAACAGCTTGATGTCACAGCACTTCACCTTATTTCTAAGCTCTGTCTACGGCCTGAGGGCACTCTCTGTTTTAGTTATCGCACACACATTTATGTATGTGCAAGAGAAAGTGTGTTATTCTATAACCATCAGTGCACGTGCACTGCTGTGTTGACTGAAGCACTTAAATGGAGCAACAAGGTGATCGGATTTGGATTTTTTGTTATTGTTTTTTAAAGAAGCTTTTCAACCACCTGCAGTCGCTTTCAGAAATCAAGTTCATGACACGTTACTGCATATAGTGCAGTAGATAACAAAATATTTACAGAGGAATCCTTCAAATGGTGATACAAGCACCAAATTTGGCAAAAGTACACCTTAGATATTACTCTTGAAAAAACTGACAGGCCACTTGAATTTTCAATAGGCGGCCACGTAGGGGTCAATTGAAAAATTACATAGGGGTCAAAATATAAAAATGCTCCAGTCATATTGAAATTTATACCACATTATTTGTCTGATTGTAAAGATTCCAAAAAGGTATAGTTTGGACTATCTATGACTGAATTCTATAGAGTTATGGGGTAAAAACAACAAGAATGGTGACAAAGTTCAGTTTCAGTTTGTACAGGGGTCAAAAGTTAGAGTTGCTCCAATTTTATTCAAAGGTGATGCAAATTATTGCTTGAGTTAATAGGGTTTCAAAAAGGAATAGTTTGCACCATGTATCATGCTTAGTTATCACGTTACGGAGTAACATATGTCACATGTCATTGAACTCAATGGACGTCAATATTATTTGACCTTTACTTTAGAGACCAAGCATTCAACACAGTCAAAACTATTCAATTTATTAATCCAAGTAGCTCAATCAAAAATTTGCACCATTTTTTACTAAAATTGGAGCATGTGAAATATTGTTTCAGTTATTTGCTGCGCTAATATCAGTGAGCAGTGTAGCAGCGTGCAAATCCTCACAACTTGTTAGATTATTGGTATTTCTGCTCCAAACTCTTTTCAGACACATAAAGCTGCATCATTGGCTGCAAACATTCTGCATCATCCTTTACAGCAACACAGTAAATTCTGCTGAATTAAACTCTCCTGGGACTGCATGTCTAAATAAAAGTTACATAAACTCCTATTAAGCTGTTAACTATTATCACAGTGTTAAAATAACTCCAACCACATTGTTAAACCAACTCTTACATGGTAAAATAAACAATCAGAGTTCAAGTATCTCTTTTTATAGTGTTCACCTACTACAGTGTTAAACCAACTCTTATAAACTATCACACAGTTAACTAACTCTGATCATAGCATTAAACCAATGCTTATCAGTTAAATTCTATAACTGTTTATTTAACTCTTATCATAGTGTTAATCAACTATTATCACAGGGTTAAACCAACTCATAGATAAATTAACTCAGTGTTAACCAACTCTGATCATAGCATTAAAGTAACTCTTAGTGTTAAACCAACCCTTATAGTTAAGCAATTATACAGTTTAACTAACTCTTACCATACTGTTGGTCAACTTAGTGTTAATCCAACTCAGATAAGTAAACTCAGTGTTAACTCCAATCATAGCATTAAACCATCTCTTGTCAGTGTTAAACCAACCCTTATACAACCCCAATTCCAATGAAGTTGGGACGTTGTGTAAAATGTAAATAAAAACAGAATACAATGATTTGCAAATCTTCTTCAGCCTATATTCAATTGAATACACCACAAAGACAAGATATTTAATGTTCAAACTGATAAACTTTATTGTTTTTGTGCAAATATTTGCTCATTTTGAAATGGATGCCTGTAAGACGTTTCAAAAAAGCTGGGACAGTGGTATGTTTACCACTGTGTTACATCACCTTTAAAGCTTTGTAGGTGGAATTCTTTCCCATTCTTGCTTGATGTATGACTTCAGTTGTTCAACAGTCCGGGGTCTCTGTTGTCGTATTTTGTGCTTCATAATGCACCACACATTTTCAATGTGCGACAGGTCTGGACTGCAGGCAGGCCAGTCTAGTACCCGCACTCTTTTACTACAAAGCCACGCTGTTGTAACATGTGCAGAATGTGACTTGGCATTGTCTTGCTGAAATAAGCAGAGACGTCCCTGAAAAAGACGTTGCTTGGATGGCAGCATGTGTTGCTCCAAAACCTGGATGTACCTTTCAGCATTGATGGTGCCATCACAGATGTGTAAATTGCCCATGCCATGGGCACTAACACACCCCCATACCATCCCAGATGCTGGCTTTTGAACTTTGTGCTGGTAACAATCTGGATTGTCTTTTTCCTCTTTTGTCTGGAGGACACGATGTCCATGATTTCCAAAAACAATTTGAAATGTGGACTCATCAGGCCACAGCACACTTTTCCACTTTGCGTCTGTCCATTTCACATGAGCTCGGGCCCAGAGAAGGAGGCAGTGTTTCTGGATGTTGTTGATGTTTGGCTTTCACTTTGCATGGTAGAGTTTTAACTTGCACTTGCTTACATGTAGAAAGTTATCCATATTCTCTGAATTTTCTGATTATATTGTGGACTGTAGATGATGGAATTCCTAAATTCCTTGCAATTGAATATCGAGAAACATTGTTCCTAAACTGTTGGACTATTTTTTCATGCAGTTGTTCATAAAGTGGTGATCCTTGCCCCATGTTAGCTTGTGAATGGCTGAGACTTTTGGGGATGCTACTTTTATACCCAATCATGAGTGTCCTCAGTTCCCAAACACTTATTGAGTGTTGTTAGAAGGAAAGGTGATGTAACACAGTGGTAAACATACCACTGTCCCAGCTTTTTTGAAATGTGTTGCAGGCATCCATTTCAAAATGAGCAAATATTTGTACAAAAACAATAAAGTTTATCAGTTTGAACAGTAAATATCTTGTCTCTGTGGTGTATTCAATTGAATATATGTTGAAGAAGATTTGCAAATAATTGTATTATGTTTTTATTTACATTTTACACAACTTCCCAACTTCATTGGAATTAGGGTTGTTGTTAAACAATTAGTTTAACTCTTATAGTGTTAGATAACAGCACAGTATTAAACCAACTCACAAATAAACTCAGTGTTAACCAACTCAGATAAGTAAACTCAAGTTTTAATCAACTCCGATCACAGCATTAAATCTCTTGTTAATGTTAAACCAACCCTTAAACAATTAGAGTTTAACTCTTAGAGTATTAGTCAGCTTATCACAGTATTAAACCAACTCGTAAATAAACTCAGTGTTAACCAACTCTGATCAAAGCATCAAACTAACTCTTAACAGTGTTAAAGCAACCCTTATAATTAAACAAATAGAGTTTAACTAACTCTTATCATAGTGTTAACCAATTCTGATCATAGCATTAAACCAACTCCGTGTTAAATCAACTCTTATCACTGTTAAACCATCAGTGTTAAACCAGCTGTTATTACAGTAAAATTAACTACCACAGAGTTAATTTAACTCTAATCAACTTGATGAGAGAGTCAAACTATCATAAAATAAACACTATATTAGAGTTGAACAAACTGTTTTAACACTATGACAATTTGGCAGAGTGTATTTTAGTCTGCAGAATTTATTGTGAGTTACTTCATGGCTCTGTTGAAAAGGACACAAAATAAGGATCATTAGCAAGTGAAAAAAAAAAAAATTTAATTATCTGGTGTGTGAAAAGATCTGAATCCTCAAAGATTTGTTACTTGTCCTTTTCAAATCTATTGACATGTCAGCGACCAAATCCAAAGCTCTCAGGTCACATGAAATTGAAAACACTTGGTACCCCCCCCCCCACCCCCCAACCACACCTCAATTCACTGGCTATAGTAGGTCCTTTAATTCCACTTATCACTCTTAACAAGTACACTTTTTCTTTTCTGTTGACCTGATGGCAGGACCTAACGTTCCCTTTCTGCAGGAAAAAAGAATTGTTCTACTGTGTTTTTTTACGGCGTTATTTATGGTAATTCACACTTCTCGTGATGAATGTGTGCTGATTTACATGCGTAGAGGCGTAATTCATAGGCAATTCTCTGAATTTGTGAGCATTCCTGGCATTGCAAGTTTGTACGAGTCGGCATAGTAAAAAAGGTACGATCTGTTTTTACCCAATGCCAAAATATTGCCATCGGGTATTGCGAAGACTTTGCGTCCGTCCATCCGTCTGTCTGTGCTCAGCATAAGTCCAGTCCTATTACTGCCAGAGTCTTCAAATTCACAGGGAACATTCTTGGGACACAAACCTTGGGCAAGTTCAAAGATGGCTAACCTTGACCTATTTTAAGAAGTCAAAAGGTCACATTCTGTTTCCTATTTTTATGCTCATACGGCCGAGGGTATTTTAGTACTGTGTTATATCAAAGTTTATGAAGCTGTTCATGCATGAGCGCCATTGTTGGGGACATTATACTGAGCAGATTCCAATGTTTTGTGACAAAAACAAACCGACACATGTCATCATTCAGGTAAGGTCAAGTCTGGGAGCATGCTGCACATCACTGCATACACCACACTACAGAACTGCCTGGGGTCTTGGATGGCAACCGCCCAGGCAGACAACTTGTTCATGCCCACGTCTTAAAGTACAAATCTATTTGCTGCAGCCAGGTGGAACGTGGGAGATCCCTTGACCTTCTCCAGGCACTGTGGTCCTCAGCACTGAGACACTGTTGTCACAGCTGCTGTTCCCTCTCTTACTCTCCACAAGTAAGTGCTTGTTTGACAGTCATTCCAGTGGCACCCGAGGATCCGCTGAAGAAACCTGGTGCCAAAGACATCTAGTTGTCTCCTTAGGTGACAGGTAACCATTAGAAAAATAACTAAAAATGAATAGAATGTGATTCAAGCAGAAACTTCATTGCACTTTTCCCCCTGTTTGATTATTGCTTCAAACAGATGTCAGACATGACTGCAAGAAGCAGATGAATTGTTTATGACAGCGACTTGCCCACCATGGCACAATACATCCATCCTTCCTTCTGATAATTGTTGTTTTTAGCCCGAGGCTACTCGACGTTCCACCTCTGTACGCCTCACTCATTCACAGCTCCGCTCGCACAACCTCCAAAGATTATCATTATTATCATATCATTATTGAGCGGAGGACCTGATGCAGATGGAATACTCCACAGACACAGGAGGAGGAGTGTAGTCCAGTCAGTTAATCCTCAAGACAAACAACGGCTTTGGCGTGGGATTAATCCACGCTGTCGAGTGTGAAGTGTGAATCAGGTGCTGCTGTATTTGTTGGAACTGCCTGCACAATCAGGAGCATCTTCTTCCCCGTTCATGCAGGATTCACAGAGTGGTCATCGTTTCATCCATAGCATCTCCCATCACAGAGTAGACCTTTGATTGTTTGCTACGATACACCTCAAGGTAGCAGAAGTTGTCTCTACCCATGCTCATGATGTCTTTTTTGGTTGATGGACCGCATTTATCCCCTGAATCCCTCCTCAAAGGCAGCAGGTCCATTTTTACAGAGTCGTTCATTAACGGTAATAATCCAGTGTGCTCATTCACAGAGTGCCTTCTTGTCAGTGTGATGTCAGCATGGTTTACGGGCTGCTGGAGTGTGTGGAACAAGGCGCCATCGTACACACTGGGACTGGACCGAAACCAGTCTGAAATACTGTGTTCTGAACCTCCTCTGATCTCGCTACTGTCCCTAACCTTCTGCCCCAGACCTTGAACTCGAGCCAAGCTCAGCAGCCTGGGAATGGTAACCATGGATGCAGACGCTGCCACGGCTGCAGCAGTGACAATACGGCAGTCAGACGTAGCCGCTTTTGCGTCTGTAACCACTGTGGCAGGAGAAGACACTGCGGCTGAGTGGGTATATGAAGACGTACCGAAGAGAGATGCCACTTTCTGGTAGTAGCGTGTCCGTATGACTTTAGCCGAGCGGTACAGATCCCCAATAAAGCAGTAACAGATGGGATTTAGGCTGGAGTTGGTCAGGCCCAGCCACTGGACAAATGGCCGTGTCTGCAAAAGCCACGACGGCGGCCTTTCCTTGCAGTCAATCCAAAGGTCAGCCATGTAGAGGGGCAGCCAGGACACTGCAAACAGCAGCACGAGACACACCACCATCTTAGCGATCTTCTGACGGGTCTTAAGACGCGAGGCGTGCAGAGCTTGGCTACGAGGGTCAAGATCAGAGAAGGTGGATTTCTTTCCTTCCCAAAGCTGCCTGCCAGTCAAGAAGCCTATGGTAAGGTTAAAGGTCACCGGCAGGCAGTAGAGCATCACAAACAGCAGCACACTGTATCTGTGAACCAAAGAAGAAGGAAATGATTAAAAGTGGTATTTAGATTTATATACACACACACACACACACACACACACACACACACACACACACACACACACACACACACACACACACACACACACACACACACACACACACAGTGGTCGTCTTCATAATTCCATTTGAAATGAAAGCTCCAGCTTCATTTCCTTGGTGATTCATCACTGAATACCACTTTCATCCAGTCATCCACACTCTATGATTGCTTCTTTTTAACCCGCTGGAACCATCTTTGCTCACGTTTAGGTGTCGGCCTTAGCTTGTTTTTGGTCCTGAAAATATGTAAACTCCATTTCATTCAGCAAATTCCTGTCAAAACAGCGACTCCATTTTCCTGCTCATTTGTTTTTCCATTTCTTTTGTGGTGCATTTTCTATTTTCAAAGCATATTGCCTTGAGTTTTCCGTACCGATGCTTTGACCTCTTTGCTGGTATACATGCATGTTTTCTTGCCACACTTGCTGTTTGATTTTCTTCTTAGAGGAATTTTAGTATTCTTCCCACTGTTTCAGTTGGCAACTTTCATGTTGTGGTCATGTTTCCTTCCAAATAGCCAAAAAGTCCAAAAGCTCATATGTAAGCATACTGATTTGCAGTTTTAGGCCTTTATTGTATACCCATCAAAAAGCACAAAGTCCAGTGCAAGTGTTATTGCTACTTTCCACAAGACAAAATCAACCAGTGCCCACAACCTCTACATAGCAGTACCTAAACGGTTGGTCTAAAAATGAAGCATGAAAGGGTGCAGAGGTGGTGCGTTGATATCTTCCATCACTAAAAATTGTTTGCACCTTAGATCATCAAAAACCTGGTCTGATGTGCAGCGCTGTAGAACAGTACAGTCAGATGCACCTCACATAAATAGCCTCACAACACACGTACACTCCTGGACATATCAACACCAGGCACCTGTGTACAACACCAATTCCAATGAAGTTGGGATGTTGTGTGAATTGTAAATAAAAACAGAATACAATGATTTGTAGCCTATCCCACTAGCAGTCATAGGGCTGGGATTGTAAAATATACAGCAAAAGTTAATTGAAAACAATTATTCAAGGAAACAAGAGTAAACGCACTCAGTAACACCCCCCTACCCAACAAAAATAAAAAACTTGCTGCAGTACTGCTTCACCACAGGGAGCTTTGGTGTCCACAGTGTGCTGTGACAGGTTGGAGTGAATCAGTTAATAAACCAAAAATAATTTCACTGGCATGTGTTTCCTCAGGATCACAGTGCCGTGTGCCCGGTGCACTCCAGTTTACAGGGAAGGACAGGTGCCACTCTAACTGGTTGGTATAGTGACTGGAGTACAAAACACCCATGAATAATGAACCTGGTAAACCCAACCATTTTATAATCAGTGCCTGGCTTCACAGTGGTATTTCCTACAGGTTAAATACCAAAATGGTCTTGGACACACCCCAAATGGGCTAAAAGTCCTTTGGGGCACTTATCCTTGGGTATGTTTATGTTAGACATGCAATCGATGAAATTATTACATTTTTTTTTATCTAACTAATCTGGGAAACAATTTGTCTTTAATTCAAATAATATTTAAATTGGTGGTACGTTTCACAAAGGCAGAATGTTCAGCTAGTAAACAAAAATAATTGTTTTGTGTTATATCTGTGATTTGTTACCGTGTTATAAAATTTTGCTGGAGGTTTTAATCAACTTATCTGTAACACACAACACTATTTGGCACACACCTGCAGAGTTCTTACCAAACAGATTAAAGTCCATAAAGAATAAATGGCAAATCGGAATTAAGAAAAAGTCAGACAGCGATGTGAAAACAGAAATACCGCAGGGGATAAAACCACTCGAAGCTTTCCTCTAGAACGACTTTCTGTTTGAGCTGCTCCAAAAGGACATTACATTTTTTACAAAAACTCTTGACACACCCGGCTAAACTCTGAAATGCCAACAAAAGATGACTGATCAAGCATTCTGCATCGCCTCACGTCGCCGCTTCGGTTACAAGCTGCATGTAAAACCACTGCAAAGGCTGCAGCCAGAAACTGACCACAGGGTTCCAAATGTGCTTTTTTTTTGTCTGTTTGAGGCTAAATAATCACTCTAGCACATGATACAACAAGGAAAATTGAGAAAATGTTGAATAAAACATTGCAGTTGGCACTATGAAGTGTTTATTTGTTGGCTCTGGCATTGCCAGTCTTTTGTGTTTTCTTGTGATTAAAAAAAGAGCAAAATTGCAGAGTGATTTTGTCTGCTTGTAATTTGCATAGAGAAAACAAGTCACCAACAAGTGATGGTTAGTCACATGCAGTATTGTACAACCCCTGGCAAAAATTATTGAATCACCGACCTCGGAGGATGTTCATTCAGTTGTTTAATTTTGTAGAAAAAAAGCAGATCACAGACATGACACAAAACTAAAGTCATTTCAAATGGCAACTTTCTGGCTTTAAGAAACACTGTAAGAAATCAGGAAAAAAAAATTGTGGCAGTCAGTAATGGTTACTTTTTTAGACCAAGCAATGGGAAAAAAAATATAGAATCACTCAATTCTGAGGAATAAATTATGGAATCATGAAAAACAAAAGAACGCTCCAACACATCACTAGTATTTTGTTGTACCACCTCTGGCTTTTATAACAGCTTGCAGTCTCTGAGGCATGGACTTAATGAGTGACAAACAGTACTCTTCATCAATCTGGCTCCAACTTTCTCTGATTGCTGTTGCCAGATCAGCTTTGCAGGTTGGAGCCTTGTCATGGACCATTTTCTTCAACTTCCACCAAAGATTTTCAATTGGATTAAGATCCGGACTATTTGCAGGCCATGACATTGACCCTATGTGTCTTTTTGCAAGGAATGTTTTCACAGTTTTTGCTCTATGGCAAGACGCATTATCATCTTGAAAAATTATTTTACCCCAAACATCCTTTCAATTGATGGGATAAGAAAAGTGTCCAAAATATCAATGTAAACTTGTGCATTTATTGATGATGTAATGACAGCCATCTCCCCAGTGCCTTTACCTGACATGCAGCCCCATATCATCAATGACTGTGGAAATTTACATTCTCTTCAGGCAGTCATCTTTATAAATCTCATTGGAACGGCACAGCATCATCACCTTGCCCAATGCAGATTTGAGATTCATCACTGAATATGACTTTCATCCAGTCATCCACAGTCCATGATTGCTTTTCCTTAGCCCATTGTAACCTTGTTTTTTTCTGTTCAGGTGTTAATGACGGCTTTCGTTTAGCTTTTCTGTATGTAAATCCCATTTCCTTTAGGCGGTTTCTTACAGTTCGGTCACAGACGTTGACTCCAGTTTCCTCCCATTCGTTCCTTATTTGTTTTGTTGTGCATTTTCGATTTTTGAGACATATTGCTTTAAGGTTTCTGTCTTGATGCTTTGATGTCTTACTTGGTCTACCAGTATGTTTGCCTTTAACAACCTTCCCATGTTGTTTGTATTTGGTCCAGAGTTTAGACACAGCTGACTGTGAACAACCAACATCTTTTGCAACACTGCGTGATGATTTACCCTCTTTTAAGAGTTTGATAATCCTCTCCTTTGTTTCAATTGACATCTCTCGTGTTGGAGCCATGATTCATGTCAGTCCACTTGGTGCAACAGCTCTCCAAGGTGTGATCACTCCTTTTTAGATGCAGACTAACGAGCATATCTGATATGATGCAGGTGTTAGTTTTGGGGATGAAAATTTACAGGGTGATTCCATAATTTATTCCTCAGAATTGAGTGAGTCCATATTTTTTTCCCTCTGCTTGGTCTAAAAAAGTAACCGTTACTGACTGCCACAATTTTTTTTCTTGATTTCTTATAGTGTTTCTTAAAGCCAGAAAGTTGCCATTTGAAATGACTTTAGTTTTATGTCATGTCTGTGATCTGCTTTTTTTCTGCAAAATTAAACAACTGAATGAACATGCTCCGAGGCCAGTGATTCCATAATTATTGCCAGGGGTTGTAGTCAAAGCCCAATCCCTCAAGACCAAAGCCAAGGATTTGGCCTCCAAAACCCAGGGTTTGACCACTATGAACAAGACCAATTCACTGACACCCCCAAAGGCCCAGACCCAAGACATTGGACCCCCCCCCCAGGCAAACCCAAAGCACTGACCCCCCCAAAGTCAAGACCAAGACATTAATCCTCCTTCACCCCCCAAAGTCAAGTCCAAGGCTTTGACCATCCCCCTCACCCAAGACCAAACCCAAGGCATTTATCACTCCAAAATTAAGACTAAGACACTGACCCCGCAACCTCCAAGATAGGGCTCTGTCTGCCAAAGTTGTTATGTCTAAGGACTGACAACTCAATTCCAAGGCTTTGCTCCCCCACCTACCCAAGGCTAAACACAAAGCATTGATCCATCCATCCATCCATTTTCTTCCGTTTCATCCGGGGTCAGGTCGCGGGGCCAGCAGCTCAAGAAAAGCCACCCAGACCTCCCAATCCACACACACCTCCCCCAGCTCCTCTTCACCACAACGGTCCGACACAGTGACCGCATCACTGCAGACACTGCACCGATTCATCTGTCGATCTCACGCTCCATCCGTCCCTCACTCGTGAACAAGACCCCAAGATACTTAAACTCCTCCACTTGAGGCAAGGACACTCCACCAACCTGAAGAGGGCAAGGCACCTTTTTCCGGTCGAGAACCATGGCCTCGGATTTAGAGGTGCTGATTTTCATCCCGGATGCTTCACACTCGGCTGCAAACCGTCCCAGTGCACGTTGAAGATCCTGATTTGACGAAGCCAACAGAACCACATCATCCACAAACAGCAGAGGTGAGATTCTGTGGTTCCCAAACCAGACCCCCTCTACACCCTGGCTGCTCCTAGAAATTCTGTCCATAAAGGTAATGAACAGAACCAGTGACAAAGGGCAGCCCTAGCAGAGGCCAATGTGCACTGGAAACAGGTTTGACTTACTACCGGCAATGCGAACCAAGCTCCTGCTGCGGTCATACAGGGACCAAATAGCCCTTAGCAAAGGACCCCAGACCCCATACTCCTGGAGCACCCCCAACAGGGTGCCTCGAGGGACACGGTCGAACATGTTCTCCAGATCCACACAGCACATGTGGACTGGTTGGGCGAACTCCCATGAACCCTCGAGCACCCGATGGAGGGTGTAGAGCTGGTCCAGTGTGCCACGACTAGGATGAAAACCACACTGCTCCTCCTGAATCCGAGGTTCGACTATCGGTCGAATTCTCCTCTCCAATACTCTGGAATAGACCTTACCGGGGAGGGTGAGGAGTGTGATCCCCCTCTAGTTGGAACACACCCTCCGGTCCCCCTTCTTAAACAGAGGGACCACCACCCCGGTCTGCCAATCCAGAGGCACTGTCCCTGACCGCCACACGATGTTGCAGAGGTGTATCAACCAAGACAGTCCCACAACATCCAGAGACGTAAGGTACTCAGGACAGATTTCATCCACCCCAGGAGCCTTGCCACCAAGGAGCTTTCTGACCACCTCGCTGACTTCGGCCTGGGTGTTGGATGAGTCTGCCTCTGAGTCCCCAGTCTCTGCTTCCTTTTTGGAAGATGTGACGATGGGATTGAGGAGATCCTCAAAGTATTCCTTCCACCGCGTGACAACATCCCCAGTCAGGGTCAACAGCTCCCCACCCACACTATAGACAGTGTTGGCGGAGAGCTGCTTCCGCCTCCTGAGGTATCGGATGGTTTGCCAGAATTTCTTTGAGGCCAACCGATAGTCCTCCTCCATGGCCTCCCCGAACTCCTCCCTCCCCAAAAGTTACAACCAACGGATTGAGCTCCGCCCTAACCCCATGGCCCCAGCCAAGGCTTTGACCGCTTTAGGTGTCAAGACTAAGGATGGAAAACTCAAGGCCAATGCATAAATAAATTAAAATGGATCAAACAAAGATAAAGGTACACACAAAATAAGCACTGAATGTGGACTTTTATATCCAAAACATGGTACATTATGAATGTAACTTACTGTTACTCTAGTCTCAAGCCCAATGTTTAACCACTAGACCATCACCTCCCATCTTTCCATTGTATTTGTACTGGATTTGCCAATATTTGAAAACAGCATGTATATGAAGCATTTTTGCAGCAGTTATCAAGTGCCTTCATTTTTACAGATGAAATGTCAGCTGTCTCTAAAGTGGGTTGACACTCATTACCAGTTCCAAGTGCAGCAGTATCTTTACAGATTTTTCACAACTGTACAAATTTAAAAAAAAAAAAGCCCAAATGCCCATCTTCCCCTGTTCCATCACTGAAAAGTGCAGTTGGACACATGTTCAAAATAGATGACATACAGTATATCCCAGCATGCCCCTGGAGCTTCAACCATAAGAAAAACAGAATCTCTGGAGCAGGTTTTTCAAACCTAACATCTGCCATCCTGCCTCCATCTGCTGATTTTCTCTCCTGTTGTGTTCGAGTGTGGAATGAGTTTCAGCTATTTTGTTGTCACCCCAACTCCAACATGGTTTGGAAAAAAAAGGTGCAGCACCATCAAGCCTGAGGTGTGTTTGTGCTCATAAACTCGACTCATTGTGACACTCTCATCTGAGCTCATATTAAATGCCTGACAGAGCAGGTCGCAGCTCAATATCCCATAAACAAGCGAAAGGTAATGCCTGTAAATCTGAAAGCAAAATAATCTTTGTACGTTTATGGACCATTGGCAACACTTTATATTATGGCCCTTGTGAAATGCAGTACTTATCAGATAAAAAGGCCTTTATTAAAGTCTTTATATCATTATTATGTGTTAATAACACTATATAACACTATAACTGCTAATTAATGTGTAATTACTTAAGTATTAATCTCAATGATGCAACAAAAAACTCAACAAGGATAAAACAATGAGTTAGTTAAGTTTAATAAATATCAAACAATTAACTCACCAAAGTAGTCAAATGGCTTGAAGACCACCAAGAAGTGCACTTATTGTAGAGCACAATTTTAGACTGAATGATCATCAACAAACCCAAACTTCGAAATAATTTATGTTATGATTAAACTGACTTGAAGTCTGTAATATGTTACTGTAAACATTTGTCTGTAACACAATATTGTAACATTTTTGTTATGTGTCGACGCGGGTTGAGGAGCGGACCTGCGTCTGACCGAACCCAGCGCTAAAATAACCAGAAAGCAGTTCCAATAACAAAACAATTTATTTTTCCACCCTCTGGTGCATAACAAAGTGTACGAACAAAAGCTGCGTCAGTCTGGCGGAGTGAAGGATGGCACGCTCTCCAGCGCCCAAAAGGATCGAAGCCCGGCGCTTCTGGACCCACGTTCACCGCTAAACACCCCGCAGGTGGACACGACAAACCGACTCTCTGCGAAGGATAGAAAAGGTGAGGTAAGTCAGCAGCTACAACTAATATCCTTCAAAAGGCACACACTATCAGCAACACATTCAGGTCTGTATTTAAGCTTTATGTAAATGAGCAGCTTCTCACAACAGGTGGAGGATCATCAGTCCGCATGCCACGGCAGTGAGAAGCGAGCTGCACAATTCTCATCAAAGTTCAAATATACTGCGTAACAAAATACCAAGTTACTGTTAACAATTAGTCAAACAATTAATCACCTCTGATGTGTGCTGACAGCATGTGTCCCTCACCCTTCCTCCTTCACAGGCACGATGTGTCAAACCCAGGCGCGGTCCTCAGCGTCTCACAAACGAACATCACAAGGTCGAGTTCCCGGCAATTCTGCTTGAATCACACATGACTTAAATGCAGAACACCATCTCATTATCTGCTTCAGCTGAAAGTCTTTAAGGTTGCACGTGAGCACCATCCACAGGTGCTGCACATCATGTTGATGAGGGTGAAGGGCTCTTCTGCCATCACCTTCTCCACAGACAATAAATCAGTTTGCATACCACCTGGAGAGCAAAGAAAAGAAAAGAACACCAAAACGTCCAGCCACACCCCCCCAACACACAACAATTTTACTGTAATCCCATTACATGTGTCTGTAATGCAGTACTGTAATGTAACTTTAATCCCATTACATTTGTCTGTAACACAGTATTGTAATGTGTTACTGTAATCCCATTACATTTGTTTGTAACAGTACTGTAACATGTTACTGTAATCCCTTTACATTTGTCTGTAACAGTATTGTAACATGTTACTGTAATCCCTTTACATTTGTCTGCAACAGTATTGTAACGTGTTACTGTAATCCTTTTACATTTGTCTGTAACACAGTATTGTAACATGTTACTGTAATCTCATTACATTTGTCTGTAACAGTACTGTAATGTAAATGTAAATCCCATTACATTTTTCTGTAACAGTACTGTAACATGTTCCTGTAATCCCTTTACATTTCTCTGTAACACAGTATTGTAACCCCCTCACATGCATCTGTAATCCAGTATTACAATATAACTATAATGTAACTGTAATCCCATTACATGTCTGTAACACAGTATTGTAACATGTTACTGTAATCCCATTACATTTGTCTGTAATGCAGTACTGCATCATATCTGTAATCTCATTGCATTTGTCTGTAACGGTATTGTAACATGTTACTGTACTCCCATTACATGTGTCTGCAACACAGTATTGTAACATGTTACTATAATCCCATTGCATGTGTCTGTAATGCAATACTGTAACGTAACTGTAATCCCATTACATTTGTCTGTAACACAGTATTGTAATGTGTTAATGTGATTCCATTACATGTCTGCAATGCAGTATGGTAGAGTAACTGTAATCCCGATACATTTGTCTGTACCACACAGTATTGTAATGTGTTACTGTAATCCAGATACATTTGTGTAACACAGTATTGCAATGTGTTACTGTAATCCCATTGCATGTCTGTAATGCAATACTGTAACGTAACTGTAATCCCATTACATTTGTCTGTAACACAGTATTGTAATATGTTACTGTAATCCCATTACATGTATCTGTAACATAGTATTGTAACATGTTAATGTGATTCCATTACATGTGTCTGCAATGCAGCATGGTAGAGTAATTGTAATCCCAATACATTTGTCTGTACCACAGTATTGTAACGTGTTACTGTAATCCCATTACATATGTATGGAATGCAGCACTGTAACATGTTATTATAATCCCATTAGATGTGCCTGTAACACAGTACTATAGGCTGTGACTGTTGTGAATTCAGTAATCACATTACAGTGCCTCAGACCGTGCACCAAAATTAGTGATGCAGCTTGAGAAAGATGGGAGAGCTTGAAGGAACATTCAGTGGATGGTGATGCTTACGTGAGAAACAGTTTCCATAAAGTTGGAGGTGAAATGTGTGGATTAAACAGGTTTGTTATTTTCCATGGCATTTTTTCTGCACACACAAGTCAAACGCCTGTTGATTACTTTAAAAAAATAAGATTACCTTGGTTTGAATAACTGTCAGAAATAAGTGTGTGTGTGTGTGTGTGTGTGTGTGTGTGTGTGTGTGTGTGTGTGTGTGTGTGTGTGTGTGTGTGTGTGTGTGTGTGTGTGTGTGTGTGTGTCAGCTCTTGCCTGTGGCTTTTGTGCTAAAATGCTCCGTAGGCTTTAAAGATGGTTAATTAAACACAGTCAGTGAGGGAGAGGGAGGGAGAGAGAAAGAGAGAGAGAGACAGACAGAGAAAGAGAGAGAGAGACAGACAGACAGACAGACTTCCTCTAACAGTCAGAATTTGTTGCATGTCTGCAGTGCACGACCTGACTTTAAGGTTTGGCTCTCGACTGTAAGTGACACATTACTTTCCACAGACAGTAAAGAAGTAAGGCAGAAGTAAGGCAATACATTTTTAAATATATAGTCAGTAATGTGTAATACATTACTTTTTTTAGTAACGACCCCATCACCAATGTGCAGTAAGGCCGGTGTGAGAGGTTGCTGGGACTGAGTTCCAAAACTGCTTAGCAGTGGAGCTCAGTGTGATCGATACTGCTGCTAAACGCAACATGGAGAAATGTTACGTAAAGTTGCGTACATCTGGGTGTAGCGGCTTACTCTGCGTTGTGCTTTTGATTTGACTCCTCTCACTCGCTCCCCTCTGGATACAAACTCACAGTCTCTGGCATGGGAGGCGGACGCTCTGACCAGTCGGCTAAAATCTGGGTTCTGGCCCGAGTGGTCTGAGTATCCTTTTGGCTGCCACGGAGTGAGGCCTATTGACTACCACATGCACAGCGCCTCCTGCTGGCCTAGGTCACACAGGAAAAAAGTTAAATAAGCTGAAGTACACACTACCTGTGTTACCAACATAGTGGAGCAAATATTCTAGAGGGGATGGTTCAGTATTTTACCAGGTAATAGGTCTAAAATCTGCATGAATCTTCCACGTATCTTCTCGTCCCCCCCGTCTGTGCAGTTACAATGACATTATTGGATCGTACATACCCCTGTTTGAGGCGAGGCTCAGGCCACTCTTCTTGACAGACCAAGATGGCGAACGTTCCAAGGCTGATCTTCCGCAGCCGGTTCATCACCGCTAATGGAGCGCACATCACCGACGACACTGTCCACACCATAGCAACTGTCGCCAAGATCCGACTGCGGGTAAACATGGAGCGAGCTCGCAGTGGAGCTCGAACGCTGTAGAAGCGGTTTACGCTGATCACCGTTAGTGTTAGCACGCTGGCTGAGACCGACACGGCCTGCGTGAAGGGCACTGCGCGACACAGGAGGTCACCGTAGACCCAGGCGGTGTAGATCTTGCTTCCCAGGGTGATGGGCATACACACACAAACAACAGCCAGGTCACACACCGCCAGGTTCACCAGGAGAGTGCGCGTGGCGCTAACACCGGCCAACCGCCGGCTGCGCCTGTTGGTGAGGACATACAAGGACATGAGGTTCCCAATGAAACCCAAAATGAAGGAGAGACAGTACATGATGGTCAGCATGATGGTGCTGGGCTCGTGGAGGGTCCAGAGCAACATGCGCTCCAAGTCCGCCAAGTCATTAGACCACAGAGTGGACGGAGATGGGGAGAAGAAAGAGGAGGAAGGTGGGTAAGATGTTTGTTGAAAGGATGAAGATGTGGCAGAGAGGAGAGAGTAGTACAGGTCGAAGGAGGAGGAAGTGGGAGGGCTGAAGGTGGAGGTCAGCATGAGATTCCTGTAGAAGCTGTAGGTGTGGTTGACTCTCCTGTCAGAGACATTTCCCCGCTGCAGTGAGGAGAAGCTCCAGTCTAGCGGCTGATCCTGGAACAACCCCATGCTGCTGTTTGGAGAAACGTATAGGACTCTCTGGTCTAACTGGACAGCATTCCCTAGGACTTGACTAAAAACCATCAGTCAAACCTGCCACAAAAACCATCCCAAACTGGATCCACATTCCAAAAACCAGTTCCTCTTCGGGTATGGCCTCCTGTGTTGTAGTCCCACTGTGGGTAAAAACCGAAGTCATGATTCCCCGTCTCCTGGACCAGCTGGAGTCATGAGCCATCCTGCGTAGTCCTTATGTAACATATTTAGATTTGTTAATTCCTCTTCACCTGATAATCCATCACCAGCCGCAGTTTGACTCTCTCACCTTGGAGGATGGAAAACCTGGTGGCGATCCCTCTGTCATCACCTCATAGATTCCGTCGAAGCTGCAATCACATCCATTTAGGTGTTCTGTTTGGGGCTTCCCACCTGCGGCTCTTTGGGAGCTATTTAAGACCAAATGAAAACAAATTAAACGTTGGGGAAACAACACATTTGCATAAAACCTTCTAGTAACGTTCAGGGAAGTTTTTTTTTTATATAAACTGTGAAGTTAATTGTCCTGTTTTTTATCTCGTCAGCACCCACAAATAATAGAACCATAGAACAAAAAACAAAGCAAATTAAAAGTCATGACTGGTTTAAACTAAAGCCAAACAGAACATTTACTGACCGTATCAGATACTGACTGAAGATCTGCACCAAACCAGGACAAAGTTGCTTCTACTCATCACCCACAGGCGGATTCTCCCTTAGAATCCACATGCGAGACCTCAGGCAGCGGAGAGACGTGTTGGGCTCAAAGCGCTAGGGGTTCCGACAGAAACGAGATCCTCTCATCACATCTCGTATGTCTGCGCTCCTGCCAGCACAGAGCCATCCGAGCCGCTGCAGGACTGAATGTCAGAGCAGGAAGAAGTGAGGAGTAGATGCTCCACACACACAGACTGAGAGAGAGAGAAGAGTGAGAGGGAGGGAGACAGAAGTTGTAGAAGCCCTGAATGTTTTTTTCATTTCAGTGCAAAATAATTAATGTTTTTTTCTGCTATAAAACCAAAATCAGAAATAAGATATTCTCACTCTTGTTATCATCGAAAAAACACCATCCATCCATCCATCCATCCATCCATCCATCCATCCATCCATCCATCCAGGTCGACGTTTGAAGCCCAACATGTGCCCCCTTTGAGTGGTGTTTCTGTCTGCGTGGGTTCACGCCACATTGTCAGCTGCCATCGCCGTGCACGCCGTCATTCGATGTCTGCCGTACTGTTTCCTCACCACAACTCTCACATCTGTGTTCATCTTCCAAATAGCCTGGGGGCAGCTGCTGGCGCCCCCCCCCCCCAAAGGGAATAATTTAAGCAACTGATTGGTTTATTTCACATTATGCCCAAAACACACCCATGACTAATTAAGTGACTAAATTCAACCAACTGCATCCTGTGCTTTACTCTGAGGTCAGATTACTCATAGCAAAGTGGATTTGGACACGCCTCTAAATGTACTGAAAAAGCACAGCGTCTATCCATCCATCAAGATAGGGCCCTAAAATGACAACCCTGCGTGCTACCTCTTGTCCAGTGTGTACTGGGCATAGGTTCCAGGCCTCAATGCAATAAGCAGAAGATATTGATGAAAAATTACACACACAAAAGCCAAAATGTATGTCAATTTGAGACATTTTCTCTAATACCAAACTTTTTTTTTTTTTTATGGGCCGGCTGCAAACAGATTTCAACAATCACAGAGTTTATACGCAGATGAAGCATGGAGAATATGTAAATTAAAACAGCATGGACATTTAGGGAGAGTTCGGGCTCAGACGGAACGCCACATATTGAATTACAAATGACCGACGTCTTCTATGATATGTTTGTTTATCTTAACACCAACCGATAATTTTGTTTGGTTATGATTATAAGTTGGTGTGTTTTTTTTTATTTTGGTTTTTTTTTTTTTTTTACTTGTCTTTTGTTTATTTGGATTTTAATTGCCCTGTTTTTTTTAAATATTGTTTGTAATATTTTTGATATTGTTTTTAACATGAAGCACTTTGGGCAGCTGGTGTTGTTGAAAATGTGCTATACGAGGTCTGTTAGAAAAGTAACAGACCTTTTTATTTTTGGTCCACCCCTCTCGTCATCGTTTCATTGCGAGGAAATGGCAGAATGATTTGGGCTTTTTTTCCATCAGAATTTTTTCACAAACTGTTAGACACAGGCAGCTGGAAACCATTCGAAAAATTTATCTGGCTTTCGGTGAAAATTTTACGAGCTTTACAGAGAAAAAGGAGTGTTACTACAGCTTTAAGGACGGCCCACAATGGCGCATGGCGCGCCGCGCTCCGAGCCGCCATCGAGAGGCAGAAACCACCACATCATTTCTAAACGGATCACTGTGTGGAGCCGGGACCATCGTGTGCAATTTCTCTGGTTATCACAAGAGCTGGACATGGAAAGCCGCGCGGAGGCTTCGCGCATCACGACCGATTCGCTGATGAAGCGAGACAAAGGAACACCTCTGTTTCGGAGTGTTAAAGGACAAGTTGGGACATGTCTATCTCGGCTTTCAGTGCTTACCAGTCGAGTGAGTATAAGAGAAATTGTGGAGAGCTGGGCATGTCCCAACTTGTCCTCTGGCACTCCAAAATGGAGGTGTTCCTTTGTCTCGCTTCATCAGCAAATCGGTCGTGATGCGCGAAGCCTCCGCGCGGCTTTCCATGACAAAATCTCTTGTTAAAAGTGAAATCTGCCGGAAAATGGCTGATGTCCAGCTCTTGTGATAACCAGAGAAATTGCACACAACGGTCCCGGCTCCACACAGCCATCCGTTTAGAAATGAAATGGTCGTTTCTGCCTCTTGATGGCGGCTTGGAGCGCGGCGCGCCGTGAGCCATTGTGAGCCGTCCTTAAAGCAGTAGTAACACTCCTTATTCTCTGTGAAGCCCGTAAAATTTTCACTGAAAGCCAGATAAATTTTTCGAATGGTTTCCAGCTGCCAGTCTCTAACAGTTTCTGAAAAAATTCTGATGGAAAAAAAGCCCAAATCATTCCGCCATTTCCTCGCAATGAAACAACGACGAGAGGGGTGGACCAGTGCTCACTCAAAGCCTGCCCACAGGCGAATGACACAACCAACAGGCGTGGAAAAACTCACGCATGCGCACGAAGGTTCAAGCTTGGCTGACGTAAAAACATATTAATCAAATCCATATAGTTTTTGAAAAAAATAAAAAAGTCCATTACTTTTCTAACAGACCTCGTACAAATAAAATTGACTGACATTTATTCAAAATTCAGAAACATAACGCAAATAACAGAATTTGACCGTAATTTGCAAAAATTGCAACATTGTTTCATTTTTTTCCTCATTTTGTCTGAATGTATTGCTCAAGTACGAGTCACAGTCGGCTCACATCATGAAGAATATAGCCAGTTTTACAGGTTGCAACAGACGGTTGTTGCTTTTGTTTTCCTCTCATTTTAATTAATCGCTAACAAAACAAGAAAAAAAAAAAGAATGCACCAGCGACAAAAACACTAAAATGCGTATGCTACAGAAACAGCGGTGAGAGTCGTCACAGGTCAACCGGCCTCACGATGAGATGAAAAGAGAAAACCTTTGAGGTCTGGCTGAATTACAGTCATAAATTCTGAGTCATCTTTGACACAGATATCGTCACACGACCTCCACCTCTCATCTGAAGGTGTGAAAAATCACACGCCTGTCTAGCTTCCCAGAACTAAGGCTCCATCTTTACAGGTTTTGTCCAAGAGGTGAATAGACTCATAAACCTCACATCTGATTCTGAGAAGGTTGAACCAAAGATTTTTCAGAATTTCTGCATTATATTATTATTTCAGTTGTGAAAGTAAAACCTTCATGTTTACTGTACTGTACAGTTTTTACACAAATAAAGGCTTTTTATTGCACCGTCTTTCTGCTGCTCAGGGTCACCACAGTGGATCTGATCCACACAAACCACATGAAAATACACCATCATGTCATTTTATTTATTTATTTTTGTCATGCTGAACCGTGGTATGAAGAGCAGGTGGATCAGTTGGATAAGGAGTGGAGATACCAATATGTAGACCTGGGTTCGAGTCCCAGTCATGCCACCTGTTTGTGTCCGTGGATAAGACAACTTGTGTGCTGCCCCAGTCCAGCTGGAAATGGGAAGAGGTGTCATATAGAATACAGACCCCCTGAACTACGTACCTGGGATCCATATTTCACTGTGGGAAATGGATCCCGGGTCTAATTTCCACAGTAATAAATAAAGACCCACTGTGGAATATGGACCGGTGCATTTGCATGATGCATAATGCAGCCTTAAGTGAATACTCAAAACAGACTGTTAACCAAGGAATGCTGCCAAAGGTTTCACTTGATACAAGAACAGGTTTAGGGTTTGGAATTTTGATTTCAAGAAATTTAAAAAATAATAGAGTTTTTAAATTGCTCATTATACTCATGGCTAGTACACATTATTGTGTCATCAAAATCCAATTCATCACCAAGATCCATATTCCACAATCTTTGCTGGAAAAGAAGCCTGTGATAGACTGGTGTCCCGTCCAGGGAGAATCATGGACGCTCATCCACTTCAAGCTGGGGATGAGCACCAGCACCAGCGGGCCTCAGGGTCTATATGTAGGACTTACTTGAACAGTGTTATCAAAGTCTTTCATTCTTATGATCTGATTTTGATTTGTTGTTGGTAGTTTATTGGTGAATTCCAAGAGGATAAACCGGTGGTCGACCACAGCTTTCCAAACACTGATAACCAGTGAGCTCAGGGTCTTACACGTGTGCAGCACAAGACATACAAACACTTGAACAAAACCTTTAGTTTGCCCAAGCTCAATATGTGACTGGATTATAAAGAAGGGGAGGAAACAGATTTTCATTAATTAACTCAGGAAGTGAAATTGAAAAAAAATAAATAAAGAAAGAAAGCTTGGGCCTGATTTAATGGGTCTACAATCAGTAAATTAATTACCATCTGCCAAAAAATGAAACAAACCACTTGAAATCCAGTTTATTCTGATTGGTCCGTCTTACCTTTTCCTCGGTGGACTTATTTACAGTTCTCTCCAAAAGTATTGAAACAAAAACGACAATTTGTTTATGCTTTACCTGATGAAGACCCTAGAGCGCCTCATCCTGTGTCACCTCCGCGCCACGGTGAGCTCTGCTATGGACCCACAGCAGTTTGCTTACCGGCCTGGTATCGGAGTGGAGGACGCCATCATCTCCCTGCTGCACCGCTCACTGTCCCACCTGGAGAGGCCCGGCAGCGCTGTGAGGATTCTTTTCTTTGACTTCTCCAGCGCTTTCAACACCATCCAGCTGCGGCTCCTGAGGGACAAGCTGATGATTGCAGGAGTGGTCGAGGATCTGGCTGAGTGGGTCCTGGACTGCATGTCTGACCTCCTGACCTGCAGTGTGGGGGCACCCCAGGGGACGGTCCTCGCGCCCTTCCTCTTCATTCTTTACAGTGCAGACTTCAGACACAACACAGACAGCTGTGTCCTGCAGAAGTACTCCGATGACTCCACCCTCATTGGACTTATTATGGATGACAATGACGCGGAGTACAGAGGACTAACGCAGGACTTTGTGGACTGGTGTCAGGGGAACCACCTCCTCATCAACGCGGGGAAGACCAAGGAGATGGTGGTGGACTTCAGACGCTGCCCCAGTACACTCCCCCCAGTGAACATCCAGGGAAGGGACATTGAGAGAGTGGACTCTTCTAAGTACCTGGGTGTTCATCTGAACAACAAACTGGACTGGACTCACAACACAGACGCACTTTACAGGAAGGGTCAGAGCCGCCTCTACCTCCTGAGGAGGCTGAGGTCTTTTGGAGTGAGGGGGCCACTCCTGAGGACCTTCTATGACTCTGTGGTGGCATCAGCCATCCTGTACGATGTGGTCTGCTGGAGCAGCAGCATCACAGAGAGGGACAGGAAAAGACTGGATAAGATCATCAGGAAATCCTGCTCTGTCCTGGGCTGTCCTCTGGACTCTGTGCAGGAGGTGGGGGACAGGAGGGTCCTGGCTAAACCTGCATCTATGCTGGACCACGAGTGTCACCCCCTGCTGGACGTTCTGTCTGCTCTGGAGAGCAGTTTCAGTGACAGACTCATCCACCCTCGCTGTGTGAGGGAGAGATTCCGCAGATCGTTTCTCCCGGCTGTTGTCAGACTGTACAATGATCAATGCTAGTATTGTGGTAACCATAGCAACCAGGACAATAATCATGTCACTACCTGCTGTATTTATTAGTGCAATAATTTAACTTATGGTGCACTCAAGTCACTTTACATATATTACACTACATATTACATATTACATATTACACACACACACACACACACACACACACACACACACACACACACACACACACACACACACACACACATATATATATATATATATATATATATATATATATATATATATTTTAACCTGCCCATATTGTAAATATCAGAGTAACTTATCGTACATTTCACGCTGAAAACATTTTACCTGATTACTCTCACACACCGACAGTGTATATCATCCCAGCAGTGCAGCATTGAACTGAACAATGGTAGCCTCAGCTTTATCCGGCACTCAGTGCTTTTTTTAGTTCTTGTTTTTAAGAGATGTTTGTTGTTTTACTGTGATGTGACACTGAAATTTCCCCATTAAGGGATGAATAAAGGCTTTTCTTATCTTATCTTATCTTACCCTAACATGCTCGAGAACATTTACAATGTCTGGGTTTATTTTCCTCGTATTTAAACTTAAACAATATACCACAGTAAACCAGGCACCATCCCTACAGTGAAACCTGATGGAGCTTGAGAGGTGCTGCAAAAACAAAAACTGCTCAAAGATAGGTGCACCAAGCTTGTGGCATCATATTCAAGAAGACCTGAGACTGTAAATGCTATCAAAAGGGCATCAACAAAGTACTGAGCAAAAGGTGTGAACACTTATGTACGTGTGATTTCTCAGTTTTTTTTTTGTTTTTTTTTTGTGTTTTTTTTTTACTTTTAATAAATTTGCAAAAAAAAAAAACTTTTTTCATATGGTCATTATGGGGTGTTGTGAGTAGAATTTTTTTTTTGGGGGGGGGGGGATGAATTTATTCTATTTTTGGAATAAGGCTGTAACATAAAATGTGGAATAAGTGAAGCGCTGTGGATACTTTCCAGGTGCACTGTAACGACTCACTCAGAGCAGTCATTTTTGGATGAGCAAAAAAAAAAAAAATCTATGTTTTTCCCCTCATTCCCCTCATCTTTATACATCATTCTCAGTCCATTTTTAAATATTGCAAAATAGATTTACTGATTTTTTTTTCTCCTCTTGGGATTTAAGGGTGCAACACAAAAACAAACCAAAAATTACTGACAATCAGAGACAAAAACAGCATTTGTAGCAGCAACAAAAGTGATAAGAGACTGTAAAAGACAAAGGATTCATACGTAACAGAGGAGGCAATCACGATGAAAACAGCAATCTTAGAAATATAAAGAGTTTGACATAAGTTAGAGGGTATAACTGAGTAAACCCGAGTTGAGTTAGGCTTCCACTGCCAATATCTGAAACCAGATTGTGTATATTTTCAGTGTTGTAGAACACTGCAAGCAACTGGTAAGGTTTCGAACATGTCCGAGACTTGGATGTAATTTCTGAAAATTAGTATTAATATTTAGCGTAACACAGGGCATGTGACCATAGGTGCATCTTGAAAGAAATAATTTTTGCTTGAATGCGAATTTGGCTGCTCAGTTATTTTGATGCCAAGCTGCAGTTTAAGCTAAAATTAAAAGGAAATGCTGAATGTTTTTGTGTTTTGGAGTGAATGGTGAACAATTTCATTGGAGCAGGTGGACCATCGATTAAACAGGAGGATCACCAAAAAAACACCTCCTCAAGAGCCCATGCGTAAACCTGGTGGAGCACAGACAGAGACCCACAGCTATCTGGGCCATGGGTAGGAATAGAGCTCTGCCCCCTGCAGCCACTAAACACCTCACCGCAGAGTCCAGGTGTATTATCCCTGAGCCCAAACTAACCAGACGTCCCCACCCACAACAGCACAGGACGGCCCAGCACCACAACAACCGGAGGGCCAACCAAATCCACGGAAAGCACAATACTACCTCAACTGTCAGTGCAGTGGAAAATTTACAGCTATAAAGGAACCAAACAAAAGGACTCACTAGTTTTTATGTAACCGGGCATTATAAAAAGCAGATGGGGTGTTGGCATTGATTACACCAGAGACAGAAAGGTGCAAAATGTTCACGTGTGTCATCATTGCTTCTTGGAGCCATTGATAACTTTTTCTCTATAAATGAACTGCAGATTTTCTTGATGCGAAGAAAAGGTGTGTTTTTATTACTGGCAAGAAAACAATAACATCACCTTGAAACGTGGTGGCTGGCTCATGTAAGCAGAGGAAAAACGGCGTGGGCTCACAGTGGCGCAGAGAAAATGCCATTCAGACTTTTAGTTTGGTAGAGTGTTAGCCTCATGCTGTTTAAAAATGCTGTCTCCACATTTCAGACTGAAAAGGGCAGTAAAAACAAAAGGGCAGTAGCACACACACACACACACACACACACACACACACACACACACACACACACACACACACACACACACACACACACAATTGTAGAACAAAAGACTTGAGTGAGGGCACAAGAGCATGTTTTCCTTTCAATCATCTAAGTTTCATCAGCTGCTTTGGTACTTTGATTAAAAGACCAAAAATGAACTGTTATCACCTTAAAAATGCCACTGGAAATAATAATAATGAAAAATGCCACTAATCACAGGGCTCACCTTCGCCAAGCACCAAAACTTTGTGGCCTTAAAGAAGGAAAATTGGGCCACATCTGCACCTGTGATTCATTTGGACGCAGACCAAAATGTTGGACTGTTTCATTGGTACAGTTTGCTTCCATGTGTTATTTCTACCTGGTTCTTTTATGCAAGATTCTGCCCCTTTCCAAAAACCAAACCATTGTATTCCTCATTTTGAGTTTATTCAAGGTCACGTTAGAAACCAGGCCTGGGACCCTCACAGACAGTTTCCATCTTGTGAAAGGCCCCTAAAATGAGTCATACAACACTTTTTAGACCTTGTGGGTGTTAACACGGGTGTGGTTTAGTCTCACATTTCTAATGTTACTGGCTCTCACCAACAGGGGAAGATCTCTCTGTGTCTGAAACTTGGACACATGAAAATTCAGTAAGGTATATCTTATATATTATATTCCAATTCTAAGGTGGAACTATGCCAGTATACAAAGGTATATCTAAATATCTAAAAAGGAAGAGTAAAATAGGAGAGTAGAAAAGAGTAGAGTAGAGCCACTTAGGTGCCTGGTCTTGAGAACTAGGGATGGTTGATAAAGTTAAACTTAACTTATATTTCTCAGAACTTCCAAACAAATAACACACATACTTGATAGCTAACATAAAATAAAGAATTAGCACAGATATTATCTAACACATACAGCGATACACTTTCACGTCCAAAACCATTAAAAAAAATGCCACATGCGAGCTGCATTTGAGTTCCTGTGTAAAAGCCCAAGCAGCAACTTCAGGAGCCTGCTAACCTGGTACTTCCAGTACTGAATGCATGTCAGGTGTGGGTACTTCCCACTGAGTGAAACCTATGACTGGATTTATTTGGTATTTGAACTCTCCATAGAATATGTCAGTTATGCTGCATTCACATGTTGGCCGAAAGCGGCAGATAAACCGGGTGTTCCATTGATTTCAATGAGACGACAATGGAAAATTCCACCGCCGCTGCCTGTGCAAGCGGAACAAGAACAAACCGAACGTTTAGGTTCTGCTTGTCTGAGCGCCAGTTGTCACCCAACACATTCTCCCAAACCTGACAGTGACAAAAATGATTCTGGTTCTCTGGAGGTATAATGGTGTAAATTAGATTACTAGCTAGCAGTGTGTGACTCCACTTCCCAATTAATGTGAGACTAGACGGTGGCAGTTTTGCGTTCCACTTTGCACGGTTGACCTGGAGTACTGAAGCGTAGGCTCATCCAGAAAACTTTTCGGTTCCATCTCTAAATGAGTGGAACAAAAAAAGAAACCACATCACTGCACTGGCTCCCTGTCAGACAAACAGGACAGAGTTCACAATTCTGCTGCTGGGTTTCAAAAAGCTGATGAGGTAAAGTGCCAAAATAAATTTCAGGATGGCTTTCACATTGGTCAAAGTCAAAAATAAACATTTAATTTCTGTACAGCTACAGTATTTAAAACAACGTCAAGCTGATAGCAGAGCGCTTGGAAACTCACAAGGGTTTCTGATCAGCGATCGTCTACACGGCACTTTCCTAAAAACCTTTAATACTACTCTTATTTCATTTTTAGTGACAATTAATTTTGTTTGCTTTGCCTTTTATGTTATGTGTCGGACGCAGCTCGGAGAACCGACCAGCGTTTGAAGGACCCAGTATGAAATAAGCAGAGCACGGTACAAAGGCTAACTGAATTTAATACATAACAGTGATACAAAATATACAAAAGAAAGTGCGGTCTGGCGTGGTGCGCTCCCAGCAGTGCTAACGGTCTGGAGCCAGAAGCTGTTCGGACCCAAGGACCCCGCCGACACCCCCCAGGTGGCCGCAACAAACCGAGTCTGTGAAAGAAGGAACCATTATGTGAGTCCACACTCTACACACAGAGAGAACACTTAAAGGTGTACAAACAGCAAACACTTCCTGGCTTGATTACTAATCAGCTTCCCAACCTGCAGGCATGGAACATCCAGTTCACAAAACTCCACTGCAGTGGAAGCCGATACATGACTAACATACAGCTCAATATAAAAAGGTGTGAGGGACACCACATTTACTGACTGTATAAATGTTAGTCACAAAATCTAACGTACCTCAGGAAGTGTGCTGACGAGCGTGAGACCTCACCCCCTCCTCTTTCACAGACCGTGCATCAAACCCTGGATGTTCTCTGCATCCACTGATGATGAGATGGCTCCCGAGACGACGATCTCACCCGTCTGGTCACAAGGTCGAGTCTCTGGCAAATACACACTGTATACTCCAGTCTTAAGTGCCACCATGTTCCAATCCATATAGATGCACCTCAGCTGTGAGTCCTGACGAGCCGCAGGTGATCAGGGTGAGGTCCTGATAACCTCAGCAACACAGCCACTCAGTCCCAAATGCAAGCCACCTGGAAGGAGACACAAAGGACAGAAACAAAAAGGCAGCCAGGCCCCCCCAGCCATATAACATTTTAGACAGTTATATGTAATGATGTCACTGTGACGCCCGTTGATCTGCCTTCAAGTATATTTTTTTATAGTTTTGTTTTCCCTGAGGATTAAAATGCAAAAATGGCCTTAAATTTAATGTACCCAGTGACGCACTAAGTCATGATCAAAACAGATTTGACTGCTTTCCCAATGAATTCGGTTGATTTTGTAAAACGTTGCATCGCCAAACACCTTCAAGCATCCAGAATTTTTAAACTCTTTAATCAGCTGTTGCTTCATCTGGACTAAAAACAAATCAAGCTGATTGGACATTGATGCAAAGCTGCCTCAAAGACATAACCTGCATATTTTTGTCCAACTTTTAAAGTGAATGCTGAGCTACGACAGGAAAATAGCTTCTCAAAATGTTCGCATAAAATTTCACCTCGACTCTGACCTTAGAAAGCACAAAGACTATTAAAAAAAACAGGACAGGGGGGTTTTCAGGTGTCACATGGACACTGGGAGCAGGGGTGCTGAAGGGTCTGCAGTACCCCCTACAGATAGATAGATAAATACTTTATTAATCCTGAGGGAAATTTTGTGGCATCCATTGCTCTCATTCATACATAAAAAAGTTACACAAGTTAAAAAATAAGTTAATGAATAAAAACAGCACCTAGACAAGTTAATAAATAAGTAGTACAAAACAGTATATAAGGTGCAACAAGTTACAGGAGTCAAGGCACCTGAGACTATGTTTAGGTATTTATAACCCCCCCATCTGCTGCCCCTCGCTGATGTGGCTGTATTATACAGCCTGATGGCCTGTGGGACAAAAGAGTTCTTCAGTCTGTCAGTGGAGCATTTGAGGGAGAGGAGTCTGGAACTGAAGGCGCTCCCCTGCTTGGATATCACAGAATTCAGGGGGTGGCTCTGACTGGACAGGATTGCCCTGATCTTGTAGAGTGTTCTCCGCTCCAGCACCTTCTCCACAGGGTCTAGACACAGTCCCACCACAGAGCCTGCTTACTTAATGAGCCAGTTCAGCCTCAGAATGTCCTTCTTCCTCGCACCGTCTCCCCAACACACAACGACGTAGAAGAGAAATGTGGACACGATGGACTGATAGAACATGTACAATAACTTGGAGCAGACCCTGAATGAAGCCAGTCTCCTAAGAAAGTACATTCTACTCTGTCCCTTCTTGTAGACAGCATCCATATTAGCCTGTTGTCCAGCTGCAGCCCAAGGTACTTATAGGTGGAAACCACCTCCACCTCGGATCTGTCGATTACGATGGGCTGCAAAGAGGCTGGCATCCGCATGAAATCAAGTACCACTTCCTTTGTTTTGGTGGTGTTGAGCAGGAGCTTGTTTTGCTGGCACCATCCCACAAAGTCCTTCACCACGTTCCTATACAGTGGTCTCTCGTTTATCGCGGGAGTTACGTTCTAAAAATAACCCACAATAGGCAAAATCCGCGAAGTAGACAGCGTTTTTTTACAATTATTATAGATGTTTTAAGGCTGTAAAACCCCTCACTACACACTTTATACACTTTTTCTCTCCTGTGTAAACACACAAAGTTCAAACCTTAGTAGAAAAATAAGTCCAGTATTATAGAATGAAACCAAAGATCAAAACCTGTTTTCAGGCTCAAACATTTGTTTGAGAAATAAAAATCGAACATTTTCCTATAAATAATTATGATGGCTTTTAGAACGAATGAATTTAATTTTAACGATCAAACTACTAGGTTGGACACATAAGAAATTATTAATAGTGACTCACCAGTATTTCACAGTTCATCTTCGTCCTGGTGCCGCTCTGCTGTAGCGTCTTTTTCCACTGAGTGACACCTCGGTGCAGGTGTCTTTTTCCAAGTGAAGAACATAGTTATGTAGTTGTTGGCGCTCTTTTTTCTTCTGGGCGAGAAGATTATAAACAGGCACACGCAGAATACAATGCGCGTGCTCTCCCTTCGCACACTGCCTCCGGTGTTACCGTTGCGGGGTACGGATGCCGGATCCGCAAAGAATCCAAGTCATTAAAAAGATATAAACCTATCTCAGTGGCCACAGAGCTTTGTGGCTGTGGTTACCAAGACCATGCAGCGCTGCGAATTTTTCCACAAGAAGTCTATCCTTGCGGGCTGCCGGAGCGCTCCACATCAAAAGAGCAAGCGTAGTCTCTGGATCTGTTGCTGGAGTTGGACGCAGCTCCGCACAGCAGACAGGGAGGCGGTGTGAGTGGCCCGCTGCGGCGCTTACCGAGCCTGCAGACTCAGCGCATCAGAGGCCAGTGCCGACCGGTGCCGCGACTGGCCTGCCTGATGAGGACGCAGAACACAATGCGCTGTAAAAAAAAAAAACAACAAAAAAAATAGAAGCATGCAAAGCATTGCACTAAAAAAAATCCGCGAAACTGTGAGGCCGCGAAAGGTGAACCGCGTTATAGCGAGGGACCACTGTACTCCCCCTCTTCACCACCCAATACATGCCACAATTGCAGTGTCATCTGAGAACTTCTACATGTGACATGTATCAGAGTTGTAGTGAAAGTCCGTAGTGTAGAGGGTGAAGAGGACGGGTGAAAGCACCATGCCCTGAGGTGCTCCAGTGCTGCAGGTCAATGTAGAGGACCTACATCCCCCCAGTTGTACAAACTGTGGCCGGTTGGTCAAATAATCTGAAATCCAGAGCACGAGGTGGGGGTCCACAGCCATGATGTTAAGTTTCTCCTGGAGAAGGCTGGGATGTATTGTACTAAAAACATTGGAGAAGTCAAAGAAGCGCATCCTTACAATGCATCCCCCCACATCCAGGTATGTGAGGGCACGGTGCAGGAGGTAGAGGACAGCGTCTGAAACACCCACCCTCTCCTGGTAGGTGAACTGGAGAGGGTCCCTCACTGCCTGCACTTGGGGTCGCACAAGCTGCAGAACCAGTCACTCCAGTGTTTTCATCATGTGCCACGTGAGCGTGACCGGCCTGTATCACTCAGTTCACCCGAGGGCGAGACTTCTTCAGAACTCGTGAGATATCACCATAAGCAGAACGCTGGATTTTTGTGTCTACATGTGTATGTGTGTGGGTGTTTTAAGGCTACAAAAAGGAATGAGATGAAATTCTAAAACGTGCATTTGCAATAACAGCTTTGATGTGATTTTGATGAAAAGTGATTCAAATCATAGCATGACTGCAGCTCTCGTTTGATAAAATGTGAAGCTACAATGCGGCCAAATAAGCTTGAAAGGATTAGTTAGGAAGAGGTTCATTACCAGTTACAACAGTGAAGTCCAATGTGGTTCAACAGGAGAAAATACAGAAGGAAACACACAATCCCAGGAACAGAAGTAGAACTAAACAGTGTGTGCTGATCGTCAAAGTGAGGGCAGGTGACACAATTAACTGAATGAAGAGCAGGTGCATCAACAAAAGAACTGGTAGGGAATGGTGCAACCCCATCCATAGACACCAGAGGAAGACAGAGGGCAGAGAGAGAGAGAGAGAGAGAGAGAGAGAGAGAGAGAGAGAATAAGAACCACAGGACTCGCACCAAAGAGATCACTGAACCGTCATGGTTCAGTGAGAAACACATTTAATCCTCCATTACACTCCAATACACTTAAACGACAGCGCAACCCACCTGGATATGGTGGGTTCAAAATTTAAAAGTCTAATGAGTGAAGCATTAGCAGGCCCAGCCTTACAGAAATAATTTGGGATATAGTTAAACTCCGCTAACGCGTCGCTGGTAAAACTCAATTTGCGACCGTAAAAAACAGCATTAACATCCGCAAATCATCAGACACAAGAGGGTTATTCCTTAATTAGATCACCACCTGTAAACGCTGTGTGAATGCAGTGGTGAATCCGGTGCACTGAAACACTGGAAAAAGCATAAATCCATTAGATCAAAGATCACAGATGCAAACGTTGGAAATGAGATTCCGCCTTCTGATAAATGGGCTTACACTCTGGGACAGGGTGAGAAGGTCAAATATCCAGGAGGGATTTGGGGTAAAGCTGGTGCTTCTTTACATCAAAAGGAGCCAACTGAGGTGGTTCAGGCATCTGGTGAGGATGCCCCCTGGTCGTCTCCCTAGGAAGGTCTTCCAGGAACATCCAAATGGGAGGAAGTCCCAGGGTGATCTGAGGAATCCTGGTGGGATTATATTTCCCAGCTGTCTTGGGACTGCCTCGGGATGTACCATGAAGAGTTAGGGGACTGACTGGGGACAGGCAAGCATGAGATGAGCTGCCTGGGGTAATGCCACTTTAAATGAAAAGGAATGAGTTATTAGATGACTGCCTGAGAAATCAGTAGGGAATCATTTGCATTCAAACAGTGGAAAAAGCATAAAACCATTATTGGATCCCTGACTTTCACCCAAATAATTGACCTCTGGCTAATCTTGCCAGAACAATTCTGGAATTCAACCAAATGTGTGCCAATGTGGTTCAAATTGAATTCAAATTCCTTTACTTTTGCCAAAATAAATTTCTATGGGCAATCTGACATGCCAAGTTTGGTAGGAATCAGCAAAAAGCGCCTGGGAGGAGCAGGCTAACAAATAGGCAAGCAGACATGACCTTGTCCCCAATAAGTGACCTTTTGCAAATGTGACCTTGCCTGGGTAATTCTCTAAAAAATGTTAAATTTTGACATTTGACCCCAATGACCTTGACTGCAATGACTGCTAAATTTGACCTCACCTAAGCACTTCCAGAATGAACCTACATATGTGATCTATTTGGTACTGAGCGAAAACCTTAAATTTTGACTTTTGACCACAACGACCTTGACCTCAGTGATTTGTAAGTTTGATATCATCTCAGCAGTTCCAGAACCCATCTCTATGGTGTCATGTTTGGTGTAAATCAGGGGTAGGCAACCTGTTCCAGAAAGAGCCATGAGGGTGCAGGTTTTCTTTGCAGCCACTGACTCCACCAGGTGATTTTACTGATTAATATCACTTTGAGCAGATGGAATCAGTTAATCAGTGAAATCACCTGGTGGAGTCAGTGGCTGCAAAGAAAACCTGCACCCTCATGGCTCTTTCTGGAACAGGTTGCCCTACCCCTGGTGTAAATCATTGACTGATTGAATTGATTTAATTGAATTGAATGATTGGTCAAATTGATCACACCTTGGAAATTCCAGAACCGAGCTCCAGATGTTTCCCAAATTTGGTGCATATGGAGTGAAATTTTGGACCTTGACTCCAATGACCTTGACCTTTGCCCACACTACCCCTTTGGTGGAAACTGGGACAAAACACAGAGAGGAGTAGGGAGAACAAAGAGACAGACCAAAGATTGCTCAAATTACAGTATCATGCTATTTGTCCTGACTTTTGTTGCACTGAGTTTCTGCTTTGGAACTCGATTTTCAATTCTAAAGTAATTTTGCCTCATGACTTTCAGAAGAGGAACGCATAATGCACTTATGAGAGATAATACAATTTGAATCATTTAACATTTAAATGATAGCGCACAGGGAGCTACTCATGTCTATGATTGATTTATGTGTAATTTTCTTTTGAATTATTAAAAATATCACTAATGAGCCTGAAACTGAGGATATGATTAAAAAAAAGACAATAGTAGCAACACAAAGATGCAGCCACAGTACGAAACAACTGTCAGTATGAGAGAGCAGGAGGAGACGGCATAGACAGCCGGATAACATATCAGTAAACATTATTGTGTCTGTTCTGCACAGACAGATCGATAAGTAACTGACCTGAAGGCTCATTACCCATCGCCTCTTGCACAGACACACAAACTCAGCCGGTGTCCTTCTGCCTTCATATTTTATGTTGTACTTCATTTGGTGACAGCAAATTATCATCATAAATCATCTGAGCATCATTGTCTGTGGTAGCGGCGCAATCCCGACTGAAGGCACGGATGAATCACACACCGCAACCACGTGCATAATCTCACTTCGGCTTTTAATTGAATATCTGAAAACGTGTAATGAACATTCCAGGCATCCATATTTGGGTGTGACATCATTCATTTTACTGAGACACTACCTCCCAAAAATGTCATTTCCCAGAATTCCATGCCTCGTTACCACACAACGTAATACAGGTCATGTCACATTCATTACATATGCTTTCACCCACATGCGTTTGTAGGATGATTCACCAGATTACTCAAAAACTAATGAACCAATCTGCACAAAACTTGGACAAATGTTTGGCGCTGGTCTGGAATAGAAACCTTTAAATTTTGGGGCTGAGCAACGAAAGTGGACAGGAAAGGAAATTTTTTAATTATTTGGTAGGAAATGAAAGCTAATGCAGTTTTTTTTTCCCATAAACTATCCAGACAGCTTTAAGACTAAAGCATTATTAGAAGGTGACATTGTTTGAAGTGAGTAACATTAACATTACAGTGGCCACTGCAGTTATCACAAATAATTTAATTATTAAACTGTTACTACAACATGTCCAGGACATGTTTAAAAGGATGGACTCCAGTTATAATTTGCGAGGAACATTATTATTTCAGAAATCAAAGATTCAAACTACTGTAAAAAGTCATTGTGTTTGTGTTAAAAGTGTTAATATTTGGAATAAGTGCCCGGAAAACATAAAATCATTTGGTAACTTGGTTATCTTTAAAGGGTTCTACAAAAATGATTTAATTACTTGTTATCGCATGATGAATTACGTTTATTGATTTTGTTTTGTTTTTGGAGCCCTGCTGTTGTTTCAAATTTTAGTTCAGTGATTAATTTGTATTTTGTATTTGTTATCATGGGTATATGTATCAAGATTCAAGATTCAAGATTCTTTTATTTGTCCCCAAGGGGAAATTTGTCTTGGACACACAGGCAGCCACATAAAATACACTAACCAAGTACAGACATGACAAGACAGACCCAGACAACACAATACAATCACAATGACACATTAACAACCAACCAAGGTTCATTGATATAGGGAGGAATGAGTTTTTATACCTGTTTCGGTATGTCTTTTTGTTTTTAGATGGAACTCGGCAGTGGCGTCCAGATGGAAGCAGCTCATATTGAGAGTAAAGATCATGGGAGGGGTCAGAGGTTATTTTTCTTGGCTGTTTAATAACAGCCTCCTATATATTTATTTATATATATGTATGCATACATTTTTATTTTTTCAGTTAAAGTGGTGGGTGTTTATAAGCTTTTGTTTCTGCCTACACCCTTTCGGCACATGAGTGCATTGTTGGATTGTTTTCTTTGTGAGTTTTCTTTACTATTTTGGGTCTGTGTGTGCCAAATAAATTCATTCATTCATTCATTCATTCAAGGCAAGATCTGCCTGACTAGAACTCCACCTCCAGTATCCTCCAAGTTCACTGTTTTTCTTTGAGAAATGACGCCACAATCTTGCACAGTCTTAACGGGGCACTTTATATTCATCACCACCACAGAGGCCTGGAGGATGGGGCTTGCAACCACAGAATCATTGGTTCAATTCCACAATCACATAGGAAAAGGAATCGGTAAACTGCATTTATGCAAATTCCTTAATCCTTAAGTGCCGGGAGACCTCAATGTGAGTCATCACTGTAGACTGCTTTGAGCCTCTGCATCAGATGGAAAGTGAGATACAACTCCAGTGTGTTTATAGTCACTGATGCATGTCAGGTAAGGTGTGTGGGATCCTGATTTGCATAAAGCACTAGCTGCTTCCAGACAAAAACAGCTCTGTACGAGTAACAGCTAGGTTCCAAGGATCTGAAGTAAACTGGATTCATCCGTTCACTTTCAGTGGCTTTTTGAGGGTGGGATCCCAGAGAAAAATGGTTCAATCAGGCACCCCTCCCTAACTTTTTCCAGCTCTACCTGCAGGATCCAAGGCACTCCCAGAGCAGATGGGATATATATAACAACTCCAAGTGTGTTCTGGGTCTAGTCTAAGTTCATTTTACAGTTGGACACACCCAAAGTGAGATGTCAAGGAGGTATGTAATCCAATGTAGCAGAGTTCTTTCTAAAAGAAAAAATGAGGTTGACCCTGTGACCAGAGCATCTTTGGTTCAATTCTGCATTAGACTGGAAAATCACTAAGGTCCCTTGGTCAATATCCTTAATCCAAAGGTTAGACCCGGTGTACAGCTGAGCATCTTGCATGGCAGCATGCTGACGTTAGTGAGTGAGAGTGTGTGTGTGTGTGTGTGTGTGTGTGTGTGTGTGTGTTGTGTGTGTGTGTGTGTGTGTGTGTGTGTGTGTGTGTGTGTGTTGTGTGTGGTGTGTGTGTGTGTGTGTGTGTGTGTGTGTGTGTGTGTCACTGCCGTCTCTGAAGATAAGTCCAACCACTTTGTGAAGAAAACAAGTTTTGGCCATTTGTATCGTAGATCTCATTCTTTACATCACTACACAAAGGTCATGATCACAAGCGAGGGTTCGATGGTAGACTGACAAGAACTTCACCTTCCAACTTACCACTGCCTTCACCAAGACACTCCAAAGCAACGCCCACATTCACTGCTGAAACCACCCCAAACTACGGCTGCTCAATTATGGCAAAACTCATAATCATGAATTTTTTGGGGTGGGGAGGTGGGGTGGGGGGGGTGTGAGTGCCAAAAGCAAATCAAGATTCCATATCATGATTGATTTTTCCGAACATCTTGCAATTACTGAAGTTTGCATGTTATGTTATGTTTTATCACTCGGTGGTCTTGAGCGTCATCTTCTACGCTGTAGTGTGCTGGAGCAGTAGGCTGAAGGCAGCTGACACAAACAGACTGTGGTGGTGTCAGAGAGGAGGATGTTGAGGAAACTGCTCAGCATCCAGGACTACACCTCCCACCCCCTGCACGCCACACTAATGTCCTGTCAGAGCACCTTCAGCCATAGACTGAGACCACCAAGGTGCACTACAAACAACAGGAGGTCTTTCCTACCTGTGACAGTCAGACTGTATAATTCCTGCCCCTTCTACAGGATGAATACATAATAAACAGTTAATCAGTTACTTAGAGTTATGTGCAATATTATCAGACATCTTGCACAAATGTCTTCCAGTCATTTTATATACATTTGTTGTACTTATTGTGAAAAGAAAATAATAATCATTATTCACTGTTGCTGTTTGGGTACTCTGGCAAAATAATTTCCTTCGGGATAAACAAAGTTGATCTCATCTTATCTTATTAACGGTGGATTTTCTTAAACTTTAACTATTGAACTGAAAAACATAAAAAAAAGAAAAAAAAAAAGAAATATAACTTCCAGGCAACCCATAAACGGGTTTAGAGAATGAAAGAGTGTGAAGCACCTTGGGGTGACTTATGTTGTGATTTGGCGCTATATAAATAAATGTAATTGAATTGTAAAGACATGGAGCGTGGGCAGACAGGTGTGCTCTGGGGGGCAGGATGAATGCGGCCCGATCATGCACATCATCTCATAGACACCAAGCAAGGTAAGGCAAACAGGCTAACTTTGATTTGGGTGCTTGATTCAGTGTTTTCATAACTGGTGGCGTGGGTGTGACTATCAAAGATTATGATCAATGTGTTTTGGCTCAGCAACTCTGGCACCACCAGTGGAGCTAACTTTGCCAAGCTATCGAAACCCACCAATTAGTGCTAACGGTGGTAACATACAAATTAAACACCAAAATTTCAGTCAACATAAATAGTGGAGCGGTCTTCTTCGGTGGTCTGTTAATACGATTAACTGTACCGCAAGTGGTGGCTTGGTGGTTAGCACTGTTGCCTCACAGAAAGGTCATGGGTTCGATTCCCACTTTGGGCCTTTCTGTGTGGAGTTTGCATGTTCTCCCTGCATTTCTGTGGGTTTCCTCCCATATCCAAAAACATACATGTTAGGTTAACTGGAAACTTTAAATGGACTGTAGCTGTGTGGGTGTGAATGTGTTTGTTTGTCTGTATGTGGCCCTGTGACAGACTGGCGTCCTGTCCAGGGTGAACCCACCTCACGCTCTATGACTGCTGGGATAGACTCCAGCCCCCACAGTGACCCTTAACCTCTTAAACCCTAGAGTCCCCAAATTTGGGGACTTGCCCTGTTTTGGAACATTGGAACACTCATAACTAAGCAATGCTGACACCAACATACACTTATACATCAAAATGTCAAGCGAAGTCTCCTCTACAAAAGTATCCACTTCAATCACATATCAACTAACCACAGCTGAAACGCCAAGCAAATAAAGACAGAAATCGGAATTCATTTTTAGGGGAAAAAAAAACTTCATTTACTCCTATCAAGTATTATTTACTTTCAATTTTTTTGCATCCACAACATCCCCTAGGACCTCTCTTTTAGCTGATCCAAACTTTTGCATTTTTGACCTTGTACAAGCTGAGAAATAAATCATAATGTATGTGTATGTGATTTTGGTGAAATAGGCTCTAAGGCTTAAGGGGTTAACTGGAGTAAGTAGGTATAAAAAAAAAGAATGAATCCACCACAAGTCATATTAGCTCAGGTATTGCTAATGTTCAGGAAAGACCAGCACAGCAGCTAGCAGTCACTCACTAGCGGAGAGTGACACACACACACACACACACATACAAACACACACATACTGGATGTAATTGCTTGGATATCAATGCAAACCGGAATACAAAAGCAGTTGTTTAATCTTGACTTTATATCCTTAACCACTACAAGCCAAAATCTTTATTGACATCAAAATGTGATTAATCGCCCGGCTCATATCCCAAGGTCCTTAATCAGTCATTTAATTTTTCTCTCATTATTTAAGAGAACATATGATACTCACACTTCTCCATTTAGAGCAGTGAGTCACCCAGTATCACCCACAGTGAGCAACCTACTGGTTTCTAACAGAATGCCACACCCTGTGGTTTGAAGGTAAAAACTCGCATCCTGAAGCCATCACAATGACATCGTCAGCAGAAAAATAAGCGGTCCATTCCAATGGCCACCAAAATGGCTGCAACGTTGCATTGCCACACCATGATGGAGTCAAACACTGGAAACAGGGCAATCAGGAAAATGGTCAATTTTCTGCCAAGGATGAGAACAATGCACTTCTGGACTCCTGCCAGCTGCTTAAGGACTCCCCCAGGCTCCCCCACATCTGAAAGTTTCCATTTCCATCGTGACGGCGTCCTTCACGGCTGGTGTCCACTGCTGATTTTCGTCTGTGTGATGACCAGCGCCTTGATTCATAGCTATGATTTTTCCTGCTTCAAGAATGTACTGTAGAATCAATATTTATAACATATTATAAATCCAAGTACCACTTTGCAATAATTTCTTTTATATTTACTGCCTCAACAAGTCATATGCAACATTAAGTGATGTTTATCCTGAGCCCCATTTACTGGGGAAACACTGAATTAGCCGTTTGCACAAGAATCAAAGCTGCATTTTACTGAGTTTGAGCCACTCTGCGTCTGAGTGCATTGGGGAGAACTGATGCATTTGACAAGAAGCGAACCTTGTCATTGGGCAATTCATAATTGACAGTCCCCTGCTTTGAATTTTAAATATTTCATTTCCTACAAAGCCACCTTCCTACCAGCTCCCACAGAGTCATTGTGTGGGTTATTGTAAAGACCGAGTGCACAGTTCTTAATCGGTCTACAGTTGAGAATATTCAAGTACTGAACTGCCAGGGTTTATACATATTAAAAACAAGAGAGGGAAATCAATAAATGTAAGAGGCATATGATATTCAAATTCAGTCATCTTTGTGCCTACCATCCCATCTGGGAAACAATCAAGAAACAGTCTTCCTTGCAATGATGCTGTTAACATCTCAAAACTGTCTTCTACTGAAGAGCATGAGAGGTATTTCCTAGGTTTCATGGTACGGAGGAAGATTAGGAGCAGTAGTACATCCTGATTACTGCATATTGTACTCAGTTGACCCCGTGACCCTTAATTAGAGTAAGTAGGTATAGAGAATGAATGAATGTATGTACCCAGGAGTCCACTGTCACCTATACGCAAGCACCCTGATTTGCACCAATTAAATGCAACTTTTCACATTTTATGGATCACAATGTATTTATGTCATGAAAGCTTTAAACATGTCAAAACCTGGAGCGAAAAATGTAGAAATTCAGGCATCAAAATTTGGCAAGGGGAATCCCCTTGATGGGACTGTAGCCCTAAAAGAACTGCAATACCGCCACAATAATCACAATACATTTCCTACTAAAATCCATCTTCAGCCTCTTTTGGACACATTCTAATGAATCCGGTGTCCATATGTTTTATGCTCGACAGTGGGGTAAACTAGGCCACTCACATAATGCAAGGTATTTCTATTTTTTCTTACGTTATTAAGTTTACATTGGTATACTAGCACAACTAAAATGCTCAAACCTGCAGCACTTGAAAAACAGAATAATGACATTTCATCATTCAGACAGAGTGAAGGAAGAATAGCGCCACTTAGTGTTAAGCTGTCATTTGTATATCTTAAAAAAAGCAATTTATGTCCTGTCAGAAGAGCTACTGTTAATTCTGTTTGTTGTGTATCGTATGTGAAAATTACATGTATGTCAAATACACCAATTCAACAGATCTTTTAATAATAAGCATTTTATTTATAGGTACCTTTCTCAACACCCGAGCACACCGCACAGGGATAAAAACAAGTAAAACAACAATAAAAAAAATAAAAAAAAGTTAAAATACTACAAAAATTAAGAAAAAAAAACCACATTAAAATTAGGCAGTGCAATTGGTCAGAGAGAAAAAGCAGTCTTAAACAGATGGGTTTGAGTTTGGATTTGAAAAGTGGGAAATAGTTCATATATCTGAGTACAGGTGGTAATGAGTTCCAGAGCTGCTGCATGCTTTGCACCCCATAGTGGTGAGACAGGCAGGAGGGGCTGTGTGAATGGAGAAAGAAGATCTGAGGGTGCCAGATTTTTATGTGCCACGCGTTAAGAAAAAGACTTTCAACATTTCTGAGTCCTGTGAGTCCGGCTGCTTCATGCCAAAAGTTTATTTGAGTTGGGGCAGAAAAGAAACAATGTTTTGATGGGTTTCATATTGGGTTGGTGGATACCGCTATCAACAAGTAGGTCCTAAGTTCAAATCTCACTACACCAACAGGGTCCACGAAGGTGCAGGTTGTGGAGTGAAAACTCGTGTCTGACCGTGGCTGTTGGTGATAAATTGGCAACCTTAGCAGAATTTAGCCTCCAGCCAAGAAAACGCTGCACAGCAAACGTATTCCACACAGTGAACATCAGGAACTTGACATCCAGTCGATTCAGATAAACAGTTCCAGAGGGCAATGTAGGCTTGTAGCTTATCAAGGAGACAAAAAAAGAGGTAAAATATTCTGACAAAATTATGAAAGTTTAAAAAAAGTAGCAAATCCACCATCTGACGAAGGTTTGAAGGATTAGAATATCAACTGAACAGAAATAAAGTTCATATTATTCTATATACGAGGTCTGTTAGAAAAGTATCGGACCTTTTTATTTTTTTCAAAAACCTGATGGATTTGAAACACGTATGCTTGCATGAGCAAACCTTGAACCCTCATGCGCATGCGTGAATTTTTTCACGCCTGTCGATTGCGTCATTCCCTGGTAAGCAGCCTTTGTGTGGGACGTGTGTTGTGCGCTCGGCGGATTTTCATTGCAAGGAAAAAGATGGAATGACTGGAGCAGCGCCGCATCAAATTTTGCCAGAAACTGGACAACAGCCAGGTGGAAACCATTCGGAAGATCCAGACGGCTTTCGGTGACGATGCTATGGGCATCACACAGATTAAGGAGTGGTACAACCGGTTTAAAGACGTCCCCACAATGGTGGAGAGCGAGCCGCAGTCCGGTCGGCCATCAACATGCTGAAATGACCAGATCATTTCCAAAGTGAACGCTGTGGTGATGCGGGACCATCATGTGACTATCCGAGAAATTGCAGAAGAGGTGGACATCAGCACTTTTTCGGTACATTCCACTGTGACAGAAGATTTGGCCATGAAAAGAGTGGCAGTGAAATTCATGCTGCTGCTGACGGAGCAAAAACGCCTCCGTGTTGAAGTCTCACAGGACATGCTATGACATGCCCACCTCTTCCACAATTTCTTGGATAGTCACACGACTGGAAAGTCACCGAAAGCCGTCTGAATCATCCGAATGGTTTCCACCTGGTTGTCGCCCAGTTTCTGGCAAAATTTGATGCTGCGCTGCTCCAGTCGTTCCGTCTTTTTCCTTGAAATGAAAATCCACCAAGCGCACTGCACATGTCCTCACACAAAGGCTGCTTACCAGAAAATGATACAATCAACAGGCGTGAAAAAGTTCATGCATGCGCATGAAGGTTCAAGGTTTGCTCATGCAAGCACACGTGATTCAAATCCATCAGGTTTTTGCAAAAAAATAAAAAGGTCCGATACTTTTCTAACAGACCTCGTGTATATTATACACTCACCAGCCACTTTATTAGGTACACCTTGCTAGCACCAGGTTGGACCCCCTTAAGAAACTGCATTAATTGTTTGTGGCATAGATTCAACAAGGTGTTGGAAACATGCACACATTCTCCGTTGACGTCTGACATTTTCATCCACACAACTACCTCTCATTGGATATCTTTTTTGGACCATTCTCTGTCAACTCTAGAAATGGTTGTGTGTGAAAATCCCAGTAGATCAGCAGTTTCTGAAATGTTCAGACCAGCCCGTGTGGCACCACCAACCAAAGTTACGTAAATCCCCTTTCTTCCCCATTCTGATGTTCTGTTTGAACTTCAGAAAGTCATCTTCACCACATCTAGATGCCTAAATGCACTGAGTTGCTGCCATGTGATTGACTGATTAGCTATTTGTATTAAACAAGCAGTTGAACAAGTGTACCTAATAAAGTGGCCAGTGAGTGTATATTCCTCTCAACAAAAAGGGGGCCCTGCAGAAAAGGTTTAACAAACAGACATTTAGGGTCACTGCTTACAACAGGAAAAAGTGTCTCATTGACAATGTGATTGCAATAACTCAGCAGAGACCACTTCCTCCAAACGTGGAGGAGGCTAAGGTAAGCAACTAACTTCATATTCAACCACTTAAAAAAAAAATTGTTTTTGTATTTACTGAGGTAAATGTACACCTTTTTCTCTGTCGAGATCCTCTCCATGCTACCAGACACAGCTTTTGACATTTTCACCTGTTCAGTGGCGACACAAACTGGTAGTGTTTTTATTTTGTGACGTACAATTACATTGTGTAGCTGTTTAGCCTGTGATGGGGTTTACATTTCAAATCAACTGGGCAGTGCAATCTCATTTGAGGGTGGGCACTACAGGGTTAAAATATGACGCAATAATCCTACATCCGGGGACAGTCCCCGTATGTCCCCATCTGAAACACAGCACTTTCTCTGAGATTTTGAGCAAATTACACGGCAAATAAAGTGAAAATGCAAAGAAAAAGTGACGATGTGGTGGAAGGTCAACATATTTGACCCAGAGCTCAAACATGTCGAGGCGGCTGCATAGGCGAGAGAATGCAGCTACTCTGAATAGCTGTGTAAGCTAACACTTACCAGCACGACCACCCCCATTTGCCTTATCTTCCCTTCTCCACTGATAACCGAAAAAAAAAAAACACTTTACTGCACTTTTCCCGACTGCTTCAGTGATTGCAGCCAAAAACAAAACAGTACACCATTTATCTGTTAGAAGTGATGCCGTGTTTGTGTTGCGCAACAGCAGGCTGTCCCCGGAAGTGGTCAAATCCCGCGATATCAAGCAGGGGTTCAAACGAGACTGCGCTGCCCTATACCAAACTGATTAATATTGTGTTTGTGAAAAGATGAACTCAAAAACATGTAAGAAATAGAGCCCAAGTTGAAAAATTCCAGAGTCCCCTTTGAACTGTTCTATAATGTGAACGCAGGTTAAAACCAGAGCTGCCGTGCTCGACCAAACAGTAACGACTTTTGGTGTTTTATCGACACAGTGGTGTGCTTTCATTCACGATTGTGGAGTCATGACCTGAGATAATGACGGTACTCTGGAGATACACTACAAGAGCTCTTGTGTGTTTGTTCAACCTTTACTTTGGTTCTGCACACTAATTTCTGCACAACTTCCCAGTGAGCAAAGTCAACAAGGGCTCTGTGTGCTGGAGGCCATTACGATGTCTACTCTCATAAAACAGTCACGGGCGTAGTTATAAACAGAAAGGATGGAGGGATGAAACAATACAGAGAACTGAGACATGTCAGGAAAAGGAGGGGAGGGGCAGAATAGATGATTGCTGTTAGCAAACAGGCATCACAGTACTGATGTTTCACAGGAGCGAGGCGAGGCGATTTCCATGTGGTGGGGACGATCTGAGCAGTGTGACTGGTACTTAGCCTGGCCCCGGGGTAAAGGATCAGTTTCAGGTTTACACTGTGACGGTGTGAGTAGGAGGATTCATTTGTGCCATGGATTGGTCTGTGCATGTGCACATCTTTGCAAAGTGTGCATCTAAACTAAAAAAGCTTCCTTTGAGCATTTCATTAAGACGTGCAGTAGGACCACAGTGCATCACCATCTTGTGGTGACAAATATATATTTTTTTTCCGCATTATGCTGTAATATAAAAAGTGGATTAAATGTATTTTGGCTTTCCTGCAGAAACTGGCTTGCCTCTAAATACTGAAAAATGATGGAAGAACACAAGCATGTGTCAATTTGTGCTCAGCGCTTCTTGATGGGCTGCACTTGTCCTTTCAAATTTTCTGCTGAGATGTTTTGCTGCCACGGCAGAATGTCACTGAGACACGCTGAGGGAAAAATAAAAGCGAATTAGCGCAGATCTCTGCATGCTGGGAAAGCAGCGTGCATGTGACGCTAAGCTTCATGACAACGAAAAAAACCCTTCATGCTGAATTAGCCTTTTTGCACTACATGCTGATGATGGACAGACACACTGTGACAGGTTTGACAATGAAACGGAAATTCTGTTTCCTTCTTGCTCCACAGTTTGTTTATTTATTGAATTCTCTGTTTCAAGTTTTGAAAAGTATTTGCATGTAAGTCTGGGACAGTGCCTATGGATTGGCAAACTGGGGTGGGGGCCATGAGAGTGTGTTCCAATTATAGAGGAATCACACTTCTCAGCCTCCCTGGGAAAGTCTATGCCAGGGTACTAGAGAGGAGACTTAGACCGTTAGTGGAACCTCAGATTCAGGATGAGCAATGCGGGTTCTGTCCAGGTCGTGGACAGTGGACCAGCTCTTTACCCTTGCAAGGATATTAGATGGACCACCATGTGTTTTGTGGACTTGGAAAAGCCGTATGACCATGTTCCTCTGGGTATCCTGTGGGGGGTGCTGCAAGATTATGGGGTACCAGATTTGCTGCAACGTGCAATCTGGTCTCTATATGAACAAAGTAGGAGTTGTGTCCAACTGGTAAATTGAGAGCCTCATCCTCCAGCTCAGCTCTCAAGTTACCAGTCTATTTACACTCCTATCTTCATCTATGGTCATGAGCTTTGGGTCATGACTGAAAGACTGAAAATGAGATTCCTCTGTAGGGTATCTGGGCTTACACTCTAGACAGGGTGAGAGCTCAACTATCGGGAGGGAGGCAGAGTAGAGCCACTACTCCGTCGTATCAAAAGGAGCCAGTTGAGGGTGGTTCGGTTATCTGGTGAGGATGCTCTCTAGTCGTCTCAAGGAGGTTTTCCAGGCACGTCTGGGAGGATGCCCCAGGGAACATCCAGGACATGCTGGAGAGATTATTTTCCCAGCTGGCTTGGGAACACCTTGCGATCCCCGAGAAGAGTTACCACGACGGCCGAGGATAGAGAAGGGTAGGATGAGCTGCTTTGCTCTGGTGACCACCATGACCCAGACCTGGAAAAGGGGCTGAAATGAATGAGTGAAAAGTATTTTCTACACATGGCACCAGCCTCACACCCTGAATGAAAACATAATCCATAATTTGCAGACTATAACCTCCCTCCCCCTGCCTTTTTTAAATTATTTATTTGCCTGGTCCTGTGATTTTTTTATATCAAAAAATACTGCATTGCCACCTACAACCACATGATGGTATCATCTACAAATGTATACAGATCTGAGGTACTCCACACTCCAGAGCAGAAGGTAGCAGTAATGTACATTAATCTGGATACACTAGCCACTGTAAAACAAGAAGAAAAGATCTTAATGGTGAGAATGAGTGAAATCATAAATCATGCTCTCAAGCTGAAAGATCCAGTGAGGTAAGGCATGCACACACTTACTTTTGCTTTGACGCTTAGCTTTGACATTTTTGTCTGTTCAGTGTCAACAAGAAGAAGTTCAGTCTTGAGTTCTTTGTGCCTTGTACAATAACATTAATTAGCCTGTATCTAGCTGTGGTAACATTCAGCGGCTGCCTTCCTCCAATTCTACATTCTACAAAGTTCTGGCCTTTCAAGACTGCAGGCCATTCTGAAATGCTATGGGTCGAACCCAAGGATAATTTTGCTGCTTTTCCTGCCCCTGCCCCCTCTTGCCTTGCAATGCAACCTGGACATCTGCACACAACACAGTCTTTGAAATGCAACAACCTAGTTGTGCCACTATGAGGTATGCAGTCAACGAATACAGCCTTGGAAGGATGCAGCCCTGAACTGAGACAAGGCCTCATTTCTGTTCGTCTAGCTTTTGTTAATTTATCAGTTACTTTAAGATTCATTTATCTTCCAGTTAGTTTTAAATTACTATGTATTAATTTTTTCATTTATTTAGCTTCTGTTGGGTTCGTATTGTTCATATTTATTTGTTACGTTTAGTCATATTTTGTTAGCTTTATATTAATTTCATGGCAGCATGGTGAGACAGTGATGAACCCTCTTGTCTCATAGGAGAAAGTTGTGGGTTCTAGTCCTTCTCTAGGTGAAGTTTACGTGTTCTCTTCACATCTGTGTGGGGTTCCATGATTCCACTTGGGGCTCCAGTGTCCACCTCCCATCAACAAGTGTACATTAGGTCCATCTACCAACTGGGGTTGACGGAAGAACTGGCACTCCAGTCACAGCAAAAATACTCAACCAATTTGGAACCATCTCAATGTGGAGATGACTGTGGTTTTCCTGGGAATTCCTCTGTGGTGAGAAAGATTGCCTCGTGATTGATTCATGGATGGGATGCTGGACATGGGGAAGACTGAACAGGCCCAACCTTGATGTGCACTGTTCCTGACAGATGCTGCACCTGGTTGCTGCAGGAAGCTTCTACTGGTCTGGATCTTGCTCTTTCTCTCTCTCTTTCCACTTTCTCCTCTCTGTTGTTCATAATGTAATATAATCACCATCATAGCGCTCAGACTGATCACGACTCTGTTTGACCTTTCCAACGATGTGAGCATCTGCAGTTGGTGGTCAATCCACGTGGATTGGGGTGGGCGGGGGGGGGGGGTTACAGGATGTGGGACTCACACTCAGACACACTGTTCTACTTTACCAAAATACAAACCATTCAGAACATGCTACTTTTTTCTACCATCCACTTTTTGTTCTTTTTTAAGATCTTCTTTCTCTTCATCTTCTGCTTCCTCCCTCAGCCCCAACCAGTCCCAGCAGGAGACTGCCCCTCCCTGAGCCTGGTTCTGCTGGAGGTTTCTTCCTGTTAAAAGGGAGTTTTTCCTTCCCACTGTAGCCAAGTGCTTGCTCACAGGGGGTCGTTTTGACCGTTGGGGTTTTTCCGTAATTATTGTATGGCTTTGCCTTACAATATAAAGCGTCTTGGGGCAACTGTTTGTTGTGATTTGGCGCTATATAAAAAATTGATTTGATTTTGATTTACTGTGTTTTTAAGGCAGGATCCACAAAAGAGCTATTTTTGGATCATTTTAAATCCTCTCATTTAAAATAAGATAAAAGAATCCTCTCTGTTCCAACCTCCTCCTTCTTTTATTGCTCCCCACGTTCCTCTTTGTTATCCTCTCGCTGTCCTCCTGTGCAACCATCTCCCTCTACAAACTATTTTGCACAAACCTCCTCCCTCGTAACTCAGCTGGTTTGAGACTGTGATTCATGATAATATGATGCCCCCACCCCACCCCCACCCCCAGTCTCACACTGCTTCTCCATTATCCTGTTCGTGGCCTTCTCCTCTGTTTTAAAAGCCCACCAACGTTCTCAGCGTTGTCATGCTTTTACCAAAAACAAATCTGATCTCAACAATTTCTCTTATTCTACCCAACTTCTAAAGATGTTTCTCACATTAAGTCATCTCTGAAGACATCTTCGTGACCTCCAGTGGGAGGAGGTTGTGGTGCATTCAGGAGATGTGAGAGAGGAAGGCTTTAAAAGTAATAGTTCCTGCTTTTTGCAGCCGATCGATAGGCTGAGCTTGTCATTGGCTCTGGTTGGATGGAGTCTGAGAAAAAAAAAGCATGCAGGGTCTCAATGGCAGAATTAAATTAAAAGCATCCCCCCCCACCTTTTCCAGAGGAAACAGCTTTTGTCTGCACAATTGTGCAGTAGGGGCATGTTTAAGATGAGCAGAGGTTTGCTCTTGGCACTGGACTGAAACTCAGTCATGTTTTAGATGATCGATTTTTAATTTTGCTGTCTAGCTTATTTATTTATATATATATATATATAGACACGTAAAAAAAAAAAAACATGGTGCACACACTATATGCGCATGTGTGTGTGTGTCTGTGTATGCATGAATGTCTGCAAAAACACCCACATTCAATCAACACAAGAGCATCAATTAATGCACAGACTGCTTTGTAAGCACTAAACATGAATCTGTGGGTGTCTTGGGTTTTTCTTTCATCAGTATCAGTGGAAAGTGTTGCACTGTGAGGGCAGCTGATCACGTCTGTGAGAAAGACGATCATCAGATGCTAAATGAGTCACTGTTCACAGAAAAAAAAGAAAAAAAATACATTGAACACCCTGCGATTTTGCAAGTTCTCCCACCTAGAAATCATGGAGGGGTCTGAAATTGTCATCTTAGGTGCACGTCCACTGTGAGAGACATAATCTAAAAAAAAAAAAAAAAAAAAAAAAAATCCGGATGATTGATTTTGACCTTTCCGGATGTATGATGTTTTTAATAATTTATTTGTATGTTACTGCTGCAAATAAGTACGAGGTCTGTTAGAAAAGTATCCGACCTTTTTATTTTTTTCAAAAACCTGATGGATTTGAATCACGTGTGCTTGCATAAGCCAACCTTGAACCTTCGTGCGCATGCTTGAATTTTTTCACGCCTGTCGGTTGCGTCATTTGCTTGTAAGCAGCCTTTGTGTGAGGATGAGTGGAGTCTCTTGTCGTTTTTTCTTTGCAAGGAAATGGCGGAACGACTGGAGCAGTGCAACTGCATCAAATTTTGCCAGAAACTGGGCGACAGCCAGGTGGAAACCATTCGGATTATTCAGACGGCTTTTGGTGAAGATCCTCTGGGCATCACACAGATTAAGGAGCAGTACAACCGGTTTAAAGATGGCTGCACAACGGTGGAGAGCGAGCCACGCTCCAGGCGGTCATCAACATGCTGAAATGACCAGATCATTCTCAAAGTGAACGCTGTGGTGATGCGGGACCGTCGTGTGACTATCCGAGAAATTGCAGAAGAGGTGGACTTCAGCACTTTTACGGCACATTCCACTGTGACAGAAGATTTGGCCATGAAAAGACTTGCAGCGAAATTCATCGGCACAAAGCTGATGTCGCAGCAAAAGCGCCTTCATGTTGAAGTCTCACAGGACATGTTGTGACATGCCCAGCTTGTCCACAATTTCTCGGATAGTCACACGACTGACAAGCCACCGAAAGCCGTCTGAATCTTCTGAATGGTGGAAGCACACCAGTGTTTTTTTTCAGGCCTCGTACACATTCTGTAATACCTTCAGCTCCTGCTCATCCTGCGCCTTTCAGTCCAGCCGCTCCTCTGCCCCGTTGACTGCCACAGTCAGACGCGTTCAAGTTTGTGGGGGCGTGGCTTTGGACAGGGCACTGATGGGGTAGGAGGAGGGGGTGGAACCTATTCAAATCTTCCTAGCTCTCTTGCTAGCTCTCCAGGACTACCAACTCTAGCTTTAACAATCCTGTTATTAATACTTAGTGACTAACTACTGTCTGGATTTGCGATTACCTGGATCAAGACCAAGACCAAGGTTGGTAAGGTTAAACCTTACTTGTGTGAAGCACCTTGAGGCAACTTTGTTGTGATTTGGCGCTATATAAATGAAAATAATTGAAAATTGAAAACTGAAATCCATGATTTCAATGACTTCCTGAACTCAGCCATCAGAGGTGTATCTGTGTGTGGTGAAAGTGTTGAACTTGCAGAGACATTCACATCTCTGAATCCTCGACCTTTGAGATAAGAAGACACCCGGGAAGAGATTATGGAGTCATGGGGCTGCTGGACAGAGGTGTTTGTCGATGCTGATATCTAAAGAATGGTCTTTAGGGTGCTTCCTGTCTTACTGCATGATTGTGACACTTGGATGCAAACCAACAATCTAAGGTGACGACTGGATGTCTTTGGTACGAGGATCCTTGCTAGAACGACTTTGTATCAATCGAGGAGATACTTCAGGAGACTCAGGGGAGGAGAACCACTTGATCCAGCATGCAGGTGCCTCACTGATGAGAACCCCGGTATCTGGAGAAGGTCAAACAGATGACCACATTTCACCTGGTGGAGATAGATGGTTACCTTTGTTAGGTGTTATGGAGTAGTTGTCTGCCTGGGTGGTGCCCTCCAGGACCCAAGGCAGTTATGCAGCACCACGGCATCCTCTCAGACCAGACATGACCTTATTATGGCCTGTGAATATTGCGGGAATGTGCATAAAAATGGTTATAACTCCTGAATGGTTAATGTGATGTTTTTGAATTCAAGCTAAAAGTCTGCATAAGAAGAACATCTTGATTGTTTTATTCCATCTCCATGGTGGTAATGTATAAAGGCAAAATTACAAATATGTTCTCCAAAACACTCGGATGTACAAACACGTCCCAGATGTCTATAATGTGTAAAGTCTCTGTGTGCATGTAAAACTCAGTTCTCACACAGTTTAACTGGACACAGCTGTCAGTTTATCACTCTGCAGAGACAGAATATGATCTGCTTTTTTTGCTCCTCAACATCCTCCTGATCCACACTCAAATCAACTTTAAATTATCATTGAAAATTAAACAAATGTTTTCTCTTGACAATAATACTGAGAAAGCAGAGATGTCGCGTCTTCACTGGTATCTGAGGAGAGTTCAGGTTTGAGTTCAAACGCATGGAGCCGATTCTGACGCGACTCTCTGACCGGAGCTCAAGCTCCACGCGGAGACCAGAGGCTCCACTGCATTTGTCATGGAGGCTAGATTTCACACAACGCGATGACAAGGTTAAAGTTGTCGGCTGCGTTTGTGTGAAAGTCAGTGTGCCCTCACGAAGGTCAACGCACACAGCGGGTACATTTCAAAGCAGAGGTTAAAGGTCAATACCCAGGGGAGGAGTAACACAAGCTGATGGTTTTCAGGTTTTGCACAGAATGAGGAGAACGCTGGTGGGACTGTGGAGATTTATGTTCAAGGTATTCGCTGTTTCGCAGTTGTGAATCTCACGCCGTGTTGCAGCGAGAGGTTGGTTTCAGCAGAGTTCCGGTTCGGGGCACATTGTAAACACATCTCATGAATATGCACAACAAGACAACATCGAGCCACGGCAGAAGTCCATCACAGGTGGTACACCTCCTCTAGATAACCCACTCAACTTGGGAGAACGTGTCATCATAATCGCCTGTGAACTCGCTGGATCAACACCATCCACATCCTTGCTAGCCATTGTTTACAAGCGATGTGAGATGCCGGAATTCTGCTGGTGACGTGGTGCATTCTGGGAAGCGCAGCAGGCCGCCAGGGGCATTATGGGAAATGTTAAAGTACTGAATGAATAGCATTGATGAATGAGATGTTTGATAAATAGTCAATTATATTATTTATAAAGTGTCAAATCCCAGCATAAATAGCCCAAGGTGGTACACGTGTGCAGGGTTTAAACCTTACCCACCTCCTGAGCAAGCACACTGGCAAGAATAATCAGGACAAAACCATAGATTGGACAGAGCCTGCGTGACATCACCCACTGGTTTTCTACAGAGACACAGTGTCACCGATCAAATGGTCCCCCCTAAAAATCGGTCCGCCCTGCTTTCACCGCACGTGTGTCATTAGCTGTGGTACACTGATTATCACCTCGTTTCTAACTATCTATACAGACCAAAACTGTTTTTTTGAGAGAGAGAATAAGAACCACAGGACTCGCACCAAAGAGATCACTGAACCGTCATGGTTCAGTGAGAAACACATTTAATCCTCCATTACACTCCAATACACTTAAACGACAGCGCAACCCACCTGGATATGGTGGGTTCAAAATTTAAAAGTCTAATGAGTGAAGCATTAGCAGGCCCGCCTTACAGAAATAATTGGGATATAGTTAAACTCCGCTAACGCGTCGCTGGTAAAACTCAATTTGCGACCGTAAAAAACAGCATTAACATCCGCAAATCATCAGACACAAGAGGGTTATTCCTTAATTAGATCACCACCTGTAAACGCTGTGTGAATGCAGTGGTGAATCCGGTGCACTGAAACACTGGAAAAAGCATAAATCCATTAGATCAAAGATCACAGATGCAAACGTTGGAAATGAGATTCCGCCTTCTGATAAATGGGCTTACACTCTGGACAGGGTGAGAAGGTCAAATATCCAGGAGGGATTTGGGGTAAAGCTGGTGCTTCTTTACATCAAAAGGAGCCAACTGAGGTGGTTCAGGCATCTGGTGAGGATGCCCCCTGGTCGTCTCCCTAGGAAGGTCTTCCAGGAACATCCAAATGGGAGGAAGTCCCAGGGTGATCTGAGGAATCCTGGTGGGATTATATTTCCCAGCTGTCTTGGGACTGCCTCGGGATGTACCATGAAGAGTTAGGGGACTTGACTGGGGACAGGCAAGCATGAGATGAGCTGCCTGGGGTAATGCCACTTTAAATGAAAAGGAATGAGTTATTAGATGACTGCCTGAGAAATCAGTAGGGAATCATTTGCATTCAAACAGTGGAAAAAGCATAAAACCATTATTGGATCCCTGACTTTCACCCAAATAATTGACCTCTGGCTAATCTTGCCAGAACAATTCTGGAATTCAACCAAATGTGTGCCACATGTGGTTCAAATTGAATTCAAATTCCTTTACTTTTGCCAAAATAAATTTCTATGGGCAATCTGACATGCCAAGTTTGGTAGGAATCAGCAAAAAGCGCCTGGGAGGAGCAGGCTAACAAATAGGCAAGCAGACATGACCTTGTCCCCAATAAGTGACCTTTTGCAAATGTGACCTTGCCTGGGTAATTCTCTAAAAAATGTTAAATTTTGACATTTGACCCCAATGACCTTGACTGCAATGACTGCTAAATTTGACCTCACCTAAGCACTTCCAGAATGAACCTACATATGTGATCTATTTGGTACTGAGCGAAAACCTTAAATTTTGACTTTTGACCACAACGACCTTGACCTCAGTGATTTGTAAGTTTGATATCATCTCAGCAGTTCCAGAACCCATCTCTATGTGTGTCATGTTTGGTGTAAATCAGGGGTAGGCAACCTGTTCCAGAAAGAGCCATGAGGGTGCAGGTTTTCTTTGCAGCCACTGACTCCACCAGGTGATTTTACTGATTAATATCACTTTGAGCAGATGGAATCAGTTAATCAGTGAAATCACCTGGTGGAGTCAGTGGCTGCAAAGAAAACCTGCACCCTCATGGCTCTTTCTGGAACAGGTTGCCTACCCCTGGTGTAAATCATTGACTGATTGAATTGATTTAATTGAATTGAATGATTGGTCAAATTGATCACACCTTGGAAATTCCAGAACCGAGCTCCAGATGTTTCCCAAATTTGGTGCATACTGGAGTGAAATTTTGACCTTTGACTCCAATGACCTTGACCTTTGCCCACACTACCCCTTTTGGTGGAAACTGGACAAAACACAGAGAAGGAGTAGGAGAACAAAGAGACAGACAAAGATTGCTCAAATTACAGTATCATGCTATTTGTCCTGACTTTTGTTGCACTGAGTTTCTGCTTTGGAACTCGTATTTTCAATTCTAAAGTATTTGCTCATGACTTTCAGAAGAGGAAACGCATAATGCAATTATTGAGAGATAATACAATTTTGAATCATTTAACATTTAAATGATATCGCACAGGGAGCTACTCATGTCTATGATTGATTTATGTGTAATTTTCTTTTGAATTATTAAAAATATCACTAATGAGCCTGAAACTGAGGATATGATTAAAAAAAAGAAATAGTAGCAACACAAAGAGATGCAGCCACAGTACGAAACAACTGTCAGTATGAGAGAGCAGGAGGAGACGGCATAGACAGCCGGATAACATATCAGTAAACATTATTGTGTCTGTTCTGCACAGACAGATCGATAAGTAACTGACCTGAAGGCTCATTACCCATCGCCTCTTGCACAGACACACAAACTCAGCCGGTGTCCTTCTGCCTTCATATTTTATGTTGTACTTCATTTGGTGACAGCAAATTATCATCATAAATCATCTGAGCATCATTGTCTGTGGTAGCGGCGCAATCCCGACTGAAGGCACGGATGAATCACACACCGCAACCACGTGCATAATCTCACTTCGGCTTTTAATTGAATATCTGAAAACGTGTATGAACATTCCAGGCATCCATATTTGGGTGTGACATCATTCATTTTACTGAGACACTACCTCCCAAAAATGTCATTTCCCAGAATTCCATGCCTCGTTACCACACAACGTAATACAGGTCATGTCACATTCATTACATATGCTTTCACCCACATGCGTTTGTAGGATGATTCACCAGATTACTCAAAAACTAATGAACCAATCTGCACAAAACTTGGACAAATGTTTGGCGCTGGTCTGGAATAGAAACCTTTAAATTTTGGGGCTGAGCAACGAAAGTGGACAGGAAAGGAAATTTTTTAATTATTTGGTAGGAAATGAAAGCTAATGCAGTTTTTTTTCCCATAAACTATCCAGACAGCTTTAAGACTAAAGCATTATTAGAAGGTGACATTGTTTGAAGTGAGTAACATTAACATTACAGTGGCCACTGCAGTTATCACAAATAATTTAATTATTAAACTGTTACTACAACATGTCCAGGACATGTTTAAAAGGATGGACTCCAGTTATAATTTGCGAGGAACATTATTATTTCAGAAATCAAAGATTCAAACTACTGTAAAAAGTCATTGTGTTTGTGTTAAAAGTGTTAATATTTGGAATAAGTGCCCGGAAAACATAAAATCATTTGGTAACTTGGTTATCTTTAAAGGGTTCTACAAAAATGATTTAATTACTTGTTATCGCATGATGAATTACGTTTATTGATTTTGTTTTGTGTTTGGAGCCCGCTGTTGTTTCAAAATTTTAGTTGCAGTGATTAATTTGTATTTTGTATTGTTATCATGGGTATATGTATCAAGATTCAAGATTCAAGATTCTTTATTTGTCCCCAAGGGGAAAATTTGTCTTGGACACACAGCGCCACATAAAATACACTAACCAAGTACAGACATGACAAGACAGACCCAGACAACACAATACAATCACAATGACACATTAACAACCAACCAAGGTTCATTGATATAGGGAGGAATGAGTTTTTATACCTGTTTCGGTATGTCTTTTTGTTTTAGATGGAACTCGGCAGTGGCGTCCAGATGGAAGCAGCTCATATTGAGAGTAAGATCATGGGAGGGGTCAGAGGTTATTTTTCTTGGCTGTTTAATAACAGCCTCCTATATATTTATTTATATATATGTATGCATACATTTTTATTTTTTCAGTTAAAGTGGTGGGTGTTTATAAGCTTTTGTTTCTGCCTACACCCTTTCGGCACATGAGTGCATTGTTGGATTGTTTTCTTTGTGAGTTTTCTTTACTATTTTTGGGTCTAGTGTGTGCCAAATAAATTCATTCATTCATTCATTCATTCAAGGCAAGATCTGCCTGACTAGAACTCCACCTCCAGTATCCTCCAAGTTCACTGTTTTTCTTTGAGAAATGACGCCACAATCTTGCACAGTCTTAACGGGGCACTTTATATTCATCACCACACAGAGGCCTGGAGGATGGGGCTTGCAACCACAGAATCATTGGTTCAATTCCACAATCACATAGGAAAAGGAATCGGTAAACTGCATTTATGCAAATTCCTTAATCCTTAAAGTGCCGGGAGACCTCAATGTGAGTCATCACTGTAGACTGCTTTGAGCCTCTGCCATCAGATGGAAAGTGAGATACAACTCCAGTGTGTTTATAGTCACTGATGCATGTCAGGTAAGGTGTGTGGGATCCTGATTTGCATAAAGCACTAGCGCTTCCAGACAAAAACAGCTCCTGTCCGATGTAACAGCCTAGGTTCCAAGGATCTGAAGTAAACTGGATTCATCCGTTCACTTTCAGTGGCTTTTTGAGGGTGGGATCCCAGAGAAAAATGGTTCAATCAGGCACCCCTCCCTAACTTTTTCCAGCTCTTACCTGCAGGATCCAAGGCACTCCCAGAGCAGAATGGTATATATATAACAACTCCAAGTGTGTTCTGGGTCTAGTCTAAGTTCATTTTACAGTTGGACACACCCAAAGTGAGATGTCAAGGAGGTATGTAATCCAATGTAGCAGAGTTCTTTCTAAAAGAAAAAATGAGGTTGACCCTGTGACCAGAGCAATCTTTGGTTCAATTCTGCATTAGACTGGAAAATCACTAAGGTCCCTTGGTCAATATCCTTAATCCAAAGGTTAGACCCGGTTGTACAGCTGAGCATCTTGCATGGCAGCATGCTGACGTTAGTGAGTGAGAGTGTGTGTGTGTGTGTGTGTGTTGTGTGTGTGTGTGGTGTGTGTGTGTGTGTGTGTGTGTGTGTGTGTGTGGTGTGTGTGTGTGTGTGTGTGGTGTGTGTGTGTGTGTGTGTGTGTGTGTGTGTGTGTGTCACTGCCGCTCTGAAGATAAGTCCAACCACTTTGTGAAGGAAAACAAGTTTTGGCCATTTGTATCGTAGATCTCATTCTTTACATCACTACACAAAGGTCATGATCACAAGCGAGGGTTCGATGGTAGACTGACAAGAACTTCACCTTCCAACTTAACCACTGCCTTCACCAAGACACTCCAAAGCAACGCCCACATTCACTGCTGAAACCACCCCAAACTACGGCTGCTCAATTATGGCAAAACTCATAATCATAGAATTTTTTGGGGGTGGGGAGGTGGGGTGGGGGGGGTGTGAGTGCCAAAAGCAAATCAAGATTCCATATCATGATTGATTTTTCCGAACATCTTGCAATTACTGAAGTTTGCATGTTATGTTATGTTTTATCACTCGGTGGTCTTGAGCGTCATCTTCTACGCTGTAGTGTGGCTGGAGCAGTAGGCTGAAGGCAGCTGACACAACAGACTGTGGTGGTGTCAGAGAGGAGGATGTTGAGGAAACTGCTCAGCATCCAGGACTACACCTCCCACCCCCTGCACGCCACACTAATGTCCTGTCAGAGGCACCTTCAGCCATAGACTGAGACCACCAAGGTGCACTACAAACAACAGGAGGTCTTTCCTACCTGTGACAGTCAGACTGTATAATTCCTGCCCCTTCTACAGGATGAATACATAATAAACAGTTAATCAGTTACTTAGAGTTATGTGCAATATTATCAGACATCTTGCACAAATGTCTTCCAGTCATTTTATATACATTTGTTGTACTTATTGTGAAAAGAAAATAATAATCATTATTCACTGTTGCTGTTTGGGTACTCTGGCAAAATAATTTCCTTCGGGATAAACAAAGTTGATCTCATCTTATCTTATTAACGGTGGATTTTCTTAAACTTTAACTATTGAACTGAAAAACATAAAAAAAAGAAAAAAAAAAAGAATATAACTTCCAGGCACCCATAAACGGGTTTAGAGAATGAAAGAGTGTGAAGCACCTTGGGGGTGACTTATGTTGTGATTTGGCGCTATATAAATAAATGTAATTGAATTGTAAAGACATGGAGCGTGGGCAGACAGGTGTGCTCTGGGGGGCAGGATGAATGCGGCTCCGATCATGCACATCATCTCATAGACACCAAGCAAGGTAAGGCAAACAGGCTAACTTTGATTTGGGTGCTTGATTCAGTGTTTTCATAACTGGTGGCGTGGGTGTGACTATCAAAGATTATGATCAATGTGTTTTGGGCTCAGCAACTCTGGCACCACCAGTGGAGCTAACTTTGCCAAGCTATCGAAACCCACCAATTAGTGCTAACGGTGGGAACATACAAATTAAACACCAACAATTTCAGTCAACATAAATAGTGGAGCGGTCTTCTTCGGTGGTCTGTTAATACGATTAACTGTACCGCAAGTGGTGGCTTGGTGGTTAGCACTGTTGCCTCACAGAAAGGTCATGGGTTCGATTCCCACTTTGGGCCTTTCTGTGTGGAGTTGCATGTTCTCCCTGCATTCTGTGGGTTTCCTCCATATCCAAAACATACATGTTAGGTTAACTGGAAACTTTAAATGGAACTGTAGCTGTGTGGGTGTGAATGTGTTTGTTTTGTCTGTATGTGGCCCTGTGACAGACTGGCGTCCTGTCCAGGGTGAAACCCACCTCACCGCTCTAATACTGCTGGGATAGACTCCAGCCCCCCACCATTGACCCTTAACCTCTTAAACCCTAGAGTCCCCAAATTTGGGGACTTGCCCTGTTTTGGAACATTGGAACACTCATAACTAAGCAATGCTGACACCAACATACACTTATACATCAAAATGTCAAGCGAAGTCTCCTCTACAAAAGTATCCACTTCAATCACATATCAACTAACCACAGCTGAAACGCCAAGCAAATAAAGACAGAAATCGGAATTCATTTTTAGGGAAAAAAAAAACTTCATTTACTCCTATCAAGTATTATTTACTTTCAATTTTTTTGCATCCACAACATCCCCTAGGACCTCTCTTTTAGCTGATCCAAACTTTTGCATTTTTGACCTTGTACAAGCTGAGAAATAAATCATAATGTATGTGTATGTGATTTTGGTGAAATAGGCTCTAAGGCTTAAGGGGTTAACTGGAGTAAGTAGGTATAAAAAAAAAGAATGAATCCACCACAAGTCATATTAGCTCAGGTATTGCTAATGTTCAGGAAAGACCAGCACAGCAGCTAGCAGTCACTCACTAGCGGAGTGACACACACACACAACACACACATACAACACACACATACTGGATGTAATTGCTTGGATATCAATGCAAACCGGAATACAAAAGCAGTTGTTTAATCTTGACTTTATATCCTTAACCACTACAAGCCAAAATCTTTATTGCCATCAAAATGTGATTAATCGCCCGGCTCATATCCCAAGGTCACTTAATCAGTCATTAATTTTTCTCTCATTATTTAAGAGAACATATGATACTCACACTTCTCCATTTAGAGCAGTGAGTCACCCAGTATCACCCACAGTGAGCAACCTACTGGTTTCTAACAGAATGCCACACCCTGTGGTTTGAAGGTAAAAACTCGCATCCTGAAGCCATCACAATGACATCGTCAGCAGAAAAATAAGCGGTCCATTCCAATGGCACCAAATGGCTGCAACGTTGCATTGCCACACCATGATGGAGTCAAACACTGGAAACAGGGCAATCAGGAAAATGGTCAATTTTCTGCCAAGGATGAGAACAATGCACTTCTGGACTCCTGCCAGCTGCTTAAGGGACTCCCCCAGGCTCCCCCACATCTGAAAGTTTCCATTTCCATCGTGACGGCGTCCTTCACGGCTGGTGTCCACTGCTGATTTTCGTCTGTGTGATGACCAGCGCCTTGATTCATAGCTATGATTTTTCCTGCTTCAAGAATGTACTGTAGAATCAATATTTATAACATATTATAAATCCAAGTACCACTTTGCAATAATTTCTTTTATATTTACTGCCTCAACAAGTCATATGCAACATTAAGTGATGTTTATCCTGAGCCCCATTTACTGGGGAAACACTGAATTAGCCGTTTGCACAAGAATCAAAGCTGCATTTTACTGAGTTTGAGCCACTCTGCGTCTGAGTGCATTGGGGAGAACTGATGCATTTGACAAGAAGCGAACCTTGTCATTGGGCAATTCATAATTGACAGTCCCCTGCTTTGAATTTTAAATATTTCATTTCCTACAAAGCCACCTTCCTACCGCTCCCACAGAGTCATTGTGTGGGTTATTGTAAAGACCGATGTGCACAGTTCTTAATCGGTCTACAGTTGAGAATATTCAAGTACTGAACTGCCATGGTTTATACTATTAAAAACAAGAGAGGGAAATCAATAAATGTAAGAGGCATATGATATTCAAATTCAGTCATCTTTGTGCCTACCATCCCATCTGGGAAACAATCAAGAAACAGTCTTCCTTGCAATGATGCTGTTAACATCTCAAAACTGTCTTCTACTGAAGAGCATGAGAGGTATTTCCTAGGTTTCATGGTACGGAGGAAGATTAGGAGCAGTAGTACATCCTGATTACTGCATATTGTACTCAGTTGACCCCGTGACCCTTAATTAGAGTAAGTAGGTATAGAGAATGAATGAATGTATGTACCCAGGAGTCCACTGTCACCTATACGCAAGCACCCTGATTTGCACCAATTAAATGCAACTTTTCACATTTTATGGATCACAATGTATTTATGTCATGAAGCTTTAACATGTCAAAACCTGGAGCGAAAAATGTAGAAATTCAGGCATCAAAATTTGGCAAGGGGAATCCCCTTGATGGGACTGTAGCCCTAAAAGAACTGCAATACCGCCACAATAATCACAATACATTTCCTACTAAAATCCATCTTCAGCCTCTTTTGGACACATTCTAATGAATCCGGTGTCCATATGTTTTATGCTCGACAGTGGGGTAAACTAGGCCACTCACATAATGCAAGGTATTTCTATTTTTTCTTACGTTATTAAGTTTACATTGGTATACTAGCACAACTAAAATGCTCAAACCTGCAGCACTTGAAAAACAGAATAATGACATTTCATCATTCAGACAGAGTGAAGGAAGAATAGCGCCACTTAGTGTTAAGCTGTCATTTGTATATCTTAAAAAAAGCAATTTATGTCCTGTCAGAAGAGCTACTGTTAATTCTGTTTGTTGTGTATCGTATGTGAAAATTACCATGTATGTCAAATACACCAATTCAACAGATCTTTTAATAATAATGCATTTTATTTATAGGTACCTTTCTCAACACCCGAGCACACCGCACAGGGATAAAAACAAGTAAAACAACAATAAAAAAAATAAAAAAAAAGTTAAAATACTACAAAAATTAAGAAAAAAAAACCACATTAAAATTAGGCAGTGCAATTGGTCAGAGAGAAAAAGCAGTCTTAAACAGATGGGTTTGAGTTTGGATTTGAAAAGTGGGAAATAGTTCATATATCTGAGTACAGGTGGTAATGAGTTCCAGAGCTGCTGCATGCTTTGCACCCCATAGTGGTGAGACAGGCAGGAGGGGCTGTGTGAATGGAGAAAGAAGATCTGAGGGTGCCAGATTTTTATGTGCCACGCGTTAAGAAAAAGACTTTCAACATTTCTGAGTCCTGTGAGTCCGGCTGCTTCATGCCAAAAGTTTATTTGAGTTGGGGCAGAAAAGAAACAATGTTTTGATGGGTTTCATATTGGGTTGGTGGATACCGCTATCAACAAGTAGGTCCTAAGTTCAAATCTCACTACACCACAGGGTCCACGAAGGTGCAGGTTGTGGAGTGAAAACTCGTGTCTGACCGTGGCTGTTGGTGATAAATTGGCAACCTTAGCAGAATTTAGCCTCCAGCCAAGAAAACGCTGCACAGCAAACGTATTCCACACAGTGAACATCAGGAACTTGACATCCAGTCGATTCAGATAAACAGTTCCAGAGGGCAATGTAGGCTTGTAGCTTATCAAGGAGACAAAAAAAAGAGGTAAAATATTCTGACAAAATTATGAAAGTTTAAAAAAAGTAGCAAATCCACCATCTGACGAAGGTTTTGAAGGATTAGAATATCACTGAACAGAAATAAAGTTCATATTATTCTATATACGAGGTCTGTTAGAAAAGTATCGGACCTTTTATTTTTTTCAAAAACCTGATGGATTTGAAACACGTATGCTTGCATGAGCAAACCTTGAACCCTCATGGCGCATGCGTGAATTTTTTCACGCCTGTCGATTGCGTCATTCCCTGGTAAGCAGCCTTTGTGTGGGACGTGGTGTTGTGCGCTCGGCGGATTTTCATTGCAAGGAAAAAGATGGAATGACTGGAGCAGCGCCGCATCAAATTTTGCCAGAAACTGGACAACAGCCAGGTGGAAACCATTCGGAAGATCCAGACGGCTTTCGGTGACGATGCTATGGGCATCACACAGATTAAGGAGTGGTACAACCGGTTTAAAGACGTCCCCACAATGGTGGAGAGCGAGCCGCAGTCCGGTCGGCCATCAACATGCTGAAATGACCAGATCATTTCCAAAGTGAAACGCTGTGGTGATGCGGGACCATCATGTGACTATCCGAGAAATTGCAGAAGAGGTGGACATCAGCACTTTTCGGTACATTCCACTGTGACAGAAGATTTGGCCATGAAAGAGTGGCAGTGAAATTCATGCTGCTGCTGACGGAGCAAAAACGCCTCCGTGTTGAAGTCTCACAGGACTGCTATGACATGCCCACCTCTTCCACAATTTCTTGGATAGTCACACGACTGGAAAGTCACCGAAAGCCGTCTGAATCATCCGAATGGTTTCCACCTGGTTGTCGCCCAGTTTCTGGCAAAATTTGATGCTGCGCTGCTCCAGTCGTTCCGTCTTTTCCTTGAAATGAAAATCCACCAAGCGCACTGCACATGTCCTCACACAAGGCTGCTTACCAGAAAATGATACAATCAACAGGCGTGAAAAAGTTCATGCATGCGCATGAAGGGTTCAAGGTTTGCTCATGCAAGCACACGTGATTCAAATCCATCAGGTTTTTGCAAAAAAATAAAAAGGTCCGATACTTTTCTAACGACCTCGTGTATATTATACACTCACCAGCCACTTTATTAGTACACCTTGCTAGCACCAGGTTGGACCCCCTTAAGAAACTGCATTAATTGTTTGTGGCATAGATTCAACAAGGTGTTGGAAACATGCACACATTCTCCGTTGACGTCTGACATTTTCATCCACACAACTACCTCTCATTGGATATCTTTTTGGACCATTCTCTGTCAACTCTAGAAATGGTTGTGTGTGAAAATCCCAGTAGATCAGCAGTTCTGAAATGTTCAGAACCAGCCCGTGTGGCACCACCAACCAAAGTTACGTAAATCCCCTTTCTTCCCCATTCTGATGTTCTGTTTGAACTTCAGAAAGTCATCTTCACCACATCTAGATGCCTAAATGCACTGAGTTGCTGCCATGTGATTGACTGATTAGCTATTTGTATTAAACAAGCAGTTGAACAAGTGTACCTAATAAAGTGGCCAGTGAGTGTATATTCCTCTCAACAAAAAGGGGGCCCTGCAGAAAAGGTTTAACAAACAGACATTTAGGGTCACTGCTTACAACAGGAAAAAGTGTCTCATTGACAATGTGATTGCAATAACTCAGCAGAGACCACTTCCTCCAAACGTGGAGGAGGCTAAGGTAAGCAACTAACTTCATATTCAACCACTTAAAAAAAAAATTGTTTTTGTATTTACTGAGGTAAATGTACACCTTTTTCTCTGTCGAGATCCTCTCCATGCTACCAGACACAGCTTTGACATTTTCACCTGTTCAGTGGCGACACAAACTGGTAGTGTTTTTATTTTGTGACGTACAATTACATTGTGTAGCTGTTTAGCCTGTGATGGGGTTTACATTTCAAATCAACTGGGCAGTGCAATCTCATTTGAGGTGGGCACTACAGGGTTAAAATATGACGCAATAATCCTACATCCGGGGACAGTCCCCGTATGTCCCCATCTGAAACACAGCACTTTCTCTGAGATTTTGAGCAAATTACACGGCAAATAAAGTGAAAATGCAAAGAAAAAGTGACGATGTGGTGGAAGGTCAACATATTTGACCCAGAGCTCAACATGTCGAGGCGGCTGCATAGGCGAGAGAATGCAGCTACTCTGAATAGCTGTGTAAGCTAACACTTACCAGCACGACCACCCCCATTTGCCTTATCTTCCTTCTCCACTGATAACCGAAAAAAAAAACACTTTACTGCACTTTTCCCGACTGCTTCAGTGATTGCAGCCAAAAACAAAACAGTAACACCATTTATCTGTTAGAAGTGATGCCGTGTTTGTGTTGCGCAACAGCAGGCTGTCCCCGTAAGTGGTCAAATCCCGCGATATCAAGCAGGGTTCAAACGAGACTCCGCTTCCCTATACCAAACTGATTAATATTGTGTTTGTGAAAGATGAACTCAAAACATGTAAGAAATAGAGCCCAAGTTGAAAAATTCCAGAGTCCCCTTTGAACTGTTCTATAATGTGAACGCAGGTTAAAACCAAGCTGCCGTGCTCGACCAAACAGTAACGACTTTGGTGTTTTATCGACACAGTGGTGTGCTTTCATTCACGATTGTGGAGTCATGACCTGAGATAATGACGGTACTCTGGAGATACACTACAAGAGCTCTTGTGTGTTTGTTCAACCTTTACTTTGGTTCTGCACACTAATTTCTGCACAACTTCCCAGTGAGCAAAGTCAACAAGGGCTCTGTGTGCTGGAGGCCATTACGATGTCTACTCTCATAAAACAGTCACGGGCGTAGTTATAACAGAAAGGATGGAGGGATGAAACAATACAGAGAACTGAGACATGTCAGGAAAAGGAGGGGAGGGGCAGAATAGATGATTGCTGTTAGCAAACAGGCATCACAGTACTGATGTTTCACAGGAGCGAGGCGAGGCGATTTCCATGTGGTGGGGACGATCTGAGCAGTGTGACTGGTACTTAGCCTGGCCCCGGGGTAAAGGATCAGTTTCAGGTTTACACTGTGACGGTGTGAGTAGGAGGATTCATTTGTGCCATGGATTGGTCTGTGCATGTGCACATCTTTGCAAAGTGTGCATCTAAACTAAAAAAGCTTCCTTTGAGCATTTCATTAAGACGTGCAGTAGGACCACAGTGCATCACCATCTTGTGGTGACAAATATATATTTTTTTTTCCGCATTATGCTGTAATATAAAAAGTGGATTAAATGTATTTTGGCTTTCCTGCAGAAACTGGCTTGCCTCTAAATACTGAAAAATGATGGAAGAACACAAGCATGTGTCAATTTGTGCTCAGCGCTTCTTGATGGGCTGCACTTGTCCTTTCAAATTTTCTGCTGAGATGTTTTGTGCTGCCACGGCAGAATGTCACTGAGACACGCTGAGGGAAAAATAAAAGCGAATTAGCGCAGATCTCTGCATGCTGGGAAAGCAGCGTGCATGTGACGCTAAGCTTCATGACAACGAAAAAAACCCTTCATGCTGAATTAGCCTTTTTGCACTACATGCTGATGATGGACAGACACACTGTGACAGGTTTGACAATGAAACGGAAATTCTGTTTCCTTCTTGCTCCACAGTTTTGTTTATTTATTGAATTCTCTGTTTCAAGTTTTGAAAAGTATTTGCATGTAAGTCTGGGACAGTGCCTATGGATTGGCAAACTGGGGTGGGGGCCATGAGAGTGTGTTCCAATTATAGAGGAATCACACTTCTCAGCCTCCCTGGGAAAGTCTATGCCAGGGTACTAGAGAGGAGACTTAGACCGTTAGTGGAACCTCAGATTCAGGATGAGCAATGCGGGTTCTGTCCAGGTCGTGGACAGTGGACCAGCTCTTTACCCTTGCAAGGATATTAGATGGACCACCATGTGTTTTGTGGACTTGGAAAAGCCGTATGACCATGTTCCTCTGGGTATCCTGTGGGGGGTGCTGCAAGATTATGGGGTACCAGATTTGCTGCAACGTGCAATCTGGTCTCTATATGAACAAAGTAGGAGTTGTGTCCAACTGGTAAATTGAGAGCCTCATCCTCCAGCTCAGCTCTCAAGTTACCAGTCTATTTACACTCCTATCTTCATCTATGGTCATGAGCTTTGGGTCATGACTGAAAGACTGAAAATGAGATTCCTCTGTAGGGTATCTGGGCTTACACTTCTAGACAGGGTGAGAAGCTCAACTATCTGGGAGGGAGTCAGAGTAGAGCCACTACTCCGTCGTATCAAAAGGAGCCAGTTGAGGTGGTTCGGTTATCTGGTGAGGATGCTCTCTAGTCGTCTCAATAAGGAGGTTTTCCAGGCACGTCTGGGAGGAGGCCCCAGGGAACATCCAGGACATGCTGGAGAGATTATTTTTCCCAGCTGGCTTGGGAACACCTTGCGATCCCCAGAGAAGAGTTACACGACGGCCGAGGATAGAGAAGTGTAGGATGAGCTGCTTGCTCTGGTGCCACCATGACCCAGACCTGGAAAAGGGGCTGAAAATGAATGATTGAAAAGTATTTTCTAAACATGGGCACCAGCCTCACACCCTGAATGAAACATAATCCATAATTTGCAGACTATAACCTCCCTCCCCCTGCCTTTTTTAAATTATTTATTTGCCTGGTCCTGTGATTTTTTTTATATCAAAAAAATACTGCATTGCCACCTACAACCACATGATGGTATCATCTACAAATGTATACAGATCTGAGGTACTCCACACTCCAGAGCAGAAGGTAGCAGTAATGTAACATTAATCTGGATACCAGCCACTGTAAAACAAGAAGAAAAGATCTTAATGTGTGAGAATGAGTGAAAATCATAAATCATGCTCTCAAGCTGAAAGATCCAGTGAGGTAAGGCATGCACACACTTACTTTTGCTTTGACGCTTAGCTTTGACATTTTTGTCTGTTCAGTGTCAACAAGAAGAAGTTCAGTCTTGAGTTCTTTGTGCCTTGTACAATAACATTAATTAGCCTGTATCTAGGCTGTGTAACAATTCAGCGGCTGCCTTCCTCCAATTCTACATTCTACAAAGTTCTGGCCTTTCAAGACTGCAGGCCATTCTGAAATGCTATGGTCGAACCCAAGGATAATTTTGCTGCTTTTCCTGCCCATGCCCCCTCTTGCCTTGCAATGCAACCTTGACATCTGCACACAACACACGTCTTGAAATGCAACAACCTAGTTGTGCCACTATGAGTATGCAGTCAACGAATACAGCCTTGGAAGGATGCAGCCCTGAACTGAGACAAGGCCTCATTTCTGTTCGTCTAGCTTTGTTAATTTATCAGTTACTTTAAGATTCATTTATCTTCCAGTTAGTTTTAAATTACTATGTATTAATTTTTTCATTTATTTAGCTTTCTGTTGGGTTCGTATTGTTCATATTTAGTTTTACGTTAGTCATATTTTTGTTAGCTTTATATTAATTTCATAGGCAGCATGGTGAGACAGTGATGAACCCTCTTGTCTCATAGGAAGAAAGTTGTGGGTTCTAGTCCTTCTCTAGGTGAAGTTTACGTGTTCTCTTCACATCTGTGTGGGGTTCCATGATTCCACTTGGGGCTCCAGTGTCCACCTCCCATCAACAAGTGTACATTAGGTCCATCTACCAACTGGGGTTGACGGAAGAACTGGCACTCCAGTCACAGCAAAAATACTCAACCAATTTGGAACCATCTCAATGTGGAGATGACTGTGGTTTTCCTGGGAATTCCTCTGTGGTGAGAAAGATTGCCTCGTGATTGATTCATGGATGGGATGCTGGACATGGGGAAGACTGAACAGGCCCAACCTTGATGTGCACTGTTCCTGACAGATGCTGCACCTGGTTGCTGCAGGAAGCTTCTACTGGTCTGGATCTTGCTCTTTCTCTCTCTCTTTCCACTTTCTCCTCTCTGTTGTTCATAATGTAATATAATCACCATCATAGCGCTCAGACTGATCACGACTCTGTTTGACCTTTCCAACGATGTGAGCATCTGCAGTTGGTGGTCAATCCACGTGGATTGGGGTGGGCGGGGGGGGGGGGGTTACAGGATGTGGGACTCACACTCAGACACACTGTTCTACTTTACCAAAATACAAACATTCAGAACATGCTACTTTTTTCTACCATCCACTTTTTGTTCTTTTTTAAGATCTTCTTTCTCTTCATCTTCTGCTTCCTCCCTCAGCCCCAACCAGTCCCAGCAGGAGACTGCCCCTCCCTGAGCCTGGTTCTGCTGGAGGTTTCTTCCTGTTAAAAGGGAGTTTTTCCTTCCCACTGTAGCCAAGTGCTTGCTCACAGGGGGTCGTTTTGACCGTTGGGGTTTTTCCGTAATTATTGTATGGCTTTGCCTTACAATATAAAGCGTCTTGGGGCAACTGTTTGTTGTGATTTGGCGCTATATAAATAAAATTGATTTGATTTTGATTTACTGTGTTTTTAAGGCAGGATCCACAAAAGAGCTATTTTTGGATCATTTTAAATCCTCTCATTTAAAATAAGATAAAAGAATCCTCTCTGTTCCAACCTCCTCCTTCTTTTATTGCTCCCCACGTTCCTCTTTGTTATCCTCTCGCTGTCCTCCTGTGCAACCATCTCCCTCTACAAACTATTTTTGCACAAACCTCCTCCCTCGTCTAACTCAGCTGGTTTGAGACTGTGATTCATGATAATATGATGCCCCCACCCCACCCCCACCCCCAGTCTCACACTGCTTCTCCATTATCCTGTTCGTGGCCTTCTCCTCTGTTTTAAAAGCCCACCAACGTTCTCAGCGTTGTCATGCTTTTACCAAAAACAAATCTGATCTCAACAATTTCTCTTATTCTGCCCAACTTCTAAAGATGTTTCTCACATTAAGTCATCTCTGAAGACATCTTCGTGACCTCCAGTGGGAGGAGGTTGTGGTGCATTCAGGAGATGTGAGAGAGGAAGGCTTTAAAAGTAATAGTTCCTGCTTTTTGCAGCCGATCGATAGGCTGAGCTTGTCATTGGCTCTGGTTGGATGGAGTCTGAGAAAAAAAAAGCATGCAGGGTCTCAATGGCAGAATTAAATTAAAAGCATCCCCCCCCACCTTTTCCAGAGGAAACAGCTTTTGTCTGCACAATTGTGCAGTAGGGGCATGTTTAAGATGAGCAGAGGTTTGCTCTTGGCACTGGACTGAAACTCAGTCATGTTTTAGATGATCGATTTTTAATTTTGCTGTCTAGCTTATTTATTTATATATATATATATATATAGACACGTAAAAAAAAAAAACATGGTGCACACACTATATGCGCATGTGTGTGTGTGTCTGTGTATGCATGAATGTCTGCAAAAACACCCACATTCAATCAACACAAGAGCATCAATTAATGCACAGACTGCTTTGTAAGCACTAAACATGAATCTGTGGGTGTCTTGGGTTTTTCTTTCATCAGTATCAGTGGAAAGTGTTGCACTGTGAGGGCAGCTGATCACGTCTGTGAGAAAGACGATCATCAGATGCTAAATGAGTCACTGTTCACAGAAAAAAAAAGAAAAAAAATACATTGAACACCCTGCGATTTTGCAAGTTCTCCCACCTAGAAATCATGGAGGGGTCTGAAATTGTCATCTTAGGTGCACGTCCACTGTGAGAGACATAATCTAAAAAAAAAAAAAAAAAAAAAAAAAAATCCGGATGATTGATTTTGACCTTTCCGGATGTATGATGTTTTTAATAATTTATTTGTATGTTACTGCTGCAAATAAGTACGAGGTCTGTTAGAAAAGTATCCGACCTTTTTATTTTTTTCAAAAACCTGATGGATTTGAATCACGTGTGCTTGCATAAGCCAACCTTGAACCTTCGTGCGCATGCTTGAATTTTTTCACGCCTGTCGGTTGCGTCATTTGCTTGTAAGCAGCCTTTGTGTGAGGATGAGTGGAGTCTCTCGTCGTTTTTTCTTTGCAAGGAAATGGCGGAACGACTGGAGCAGTGCAACTGCATCAAATTTTGCCAGAAACTGGGCGACAGCCAGGTGGAAACCATTCGGATTATTCAGACGGCTTTTGGTGAAGATCCTCTGGGCATCACACAGATTAAGGAGCAGTACAACCGGTTTAAAGATGGCTGCACAACGGTGGAGAGCGAGCCACGCTCCAGGCGGTCATCAACATGCTGAAATGACCAGATCATTCTCAAAGTGAACGCTGTGGTGATGCGGGACCGTCGTGTGACTATCCGAGAAATTGCAGAAGAGGTGGACTTCAGCACTTTTACGGCACATTCCACTGTGACAGAAGATTTGGCCATGAAAAGACTTGCAGCGAAATTCATCGGCACAAAGCTGATGTCGCAGCAAAAGCGCCTTCATGTTGAAGTCTCACAGGACATGTTGTGACATGCCCAGCTTGTCCACAATTTCTCGGATAGTCACACGACTGACAAGCCACCGAAAGCCGTCTGAATCTTCTGAATGGTGGAAGCACACCAGTGTTTTTTTTCAGGCCTCGTACACATTCCTGTAATACCTTCAGCTCCTGCTCATCCTGCGCCTTTCAGTCCAGCCGCTCCTCTGCCCCGTTGACTGCCACAGTCAGACGCGTTCAAGTTTGTGGGGGCGTGGCTTTGGACAGGGCACTGATGGGGTAGGAGGAGGGGGGTGGAACCTATTCAAATCTTCCTAGCTCTCTTGCTAGCTCTCCAGGACTACCAACTCTAGCTTTAACAATCCTGTTATTAATACTTAGTGACTAACTACTGTCTGGATTTGCGATTACCTGGATCAAGACCAAGACCAAGGTTGGTAAGGTTAAACCTTACTTGTGTGAAGCACCTTGAGGCAACTTTGTTGTGATTTGGCGCTATATAAATGAAAATAATTGAAAATTGAAAACTGAAATCCATGATTTCAATGACTTCCTGAACTCAGCCATCAGAGGTGTATCTGTGTGTGGTGAAAGTGTTGAACTTGCAGAGACATTCACATCTCTGAATCCTCGACCTTTGAGATAAGAAGACACCCGGGAAGAGATTATGGAGTCATGGGGCTGCTGGACAGAGGTGTTTGTCGATGCTGATATCTAAAGAATGGTCTTTAGGGTGCTTCCTGTCTTACTGCATGATTGTGACACTTGGATGCAAACCAACAATCTAAGGTGACGACTGGATGTCTTTGGTACGAGGATCCTTGCTAGAACGACTTTGTATCAATCGAGGAGATACTTCAGGAGACTCAGGGGAGGAGAACCACTTGATCCAGCATGCAGGTGCCTCACTGATGAGAACCCCGGTATCTGGAGAAGGTCAAACAGATGACCACATTTCACCTGGTGGAGATAGATGGTTACCTTTGTTAGGTGTTATGGAGTAGTTGTCTGCCTGGGTGGTGCCCTCCAGGACCCAAGGCAGTTATGCAGCACCACGGCATCCTCTCAGACCAGACATGACCTTATTATGGCCTGTGAATATTGCGGGAATGTGCATAAAAATGGTTATAACTCCTGAATGGTTAATGTGATGTTTTTGAATTCAAGCTAAAAGTCTGCATAAGAAGAACATCTTGATTGTTTTATTCCATCTCCATGGTGGTAATGTATAAAGGCAAAATTACAAATATGTTCTCCAAACACTCGGATGTACAAACACGTCCCAGATGTCTATAATGTGTAAAGTCTCTGTGTGCATGTAAAACTCAGTTCTCACACAGTTTAACTGGACACAGCTGTCAGTTTATCACTCTGCAGAGACAGAATATGATCTGCTTTTTTTGCTCCTCAACATCCTCCTGATCCACACTCAAATCAACTTTAAATTATCATTGAAAATTAAACAAATGTTTTCTCTTGACAATAATACTGAGAAAGCAGAGATGTCGCGTCTTCACTGGTATCTGAGGAGAGTTCAGGTTTGAGTTCAAACGCATGGAGCCGATTCTGACGCGACTCTCTGACCGGAGCTCAAGCTCCACGCGGAGACCAGAGGCTCCACTGCATTTGTCATGGAGGCTAGATTTCACACAACGCGATGACAAGGTTAAAGTTGTCGGCTGCGTTTGTGTGAAAGTCAGTGTGCCCTCACGAAGGTCAACGCACACAGCGGGTACATTTCAAAGCAGAGGTTAAAGGTCAATACCCAGGGGAGGAGTAACACAAGCTGATGGTTTTCAGGTTTTGCACAGAATGAGGAGAACGCTGGTGGGACTGTGGAGATTTATGTTCAAGGTATTCGCTGTTTCGCAGTTGTGAATCTCACGCCGTGTTGCAGCGAGAGGTTGGTTTCAGCAGAGTTCCGGTTCGGGGCACATTGTAAACACATCTCATGAATATGCACAACAAGACAACATCGAGCCACGGCAGAAGTCCATCACAGGTGGTACACCTCCTCTAGATAACCCACTCAACTTGGGAGAACGTGTCATCATCATAATCGCCTGTGAACTCGCTGGATCAACACCATCCACATCCTTGCTAGCCATTGTTTACAAGCGATGTGAGATGCCGGAATTCTGCTGGTGACGTGGTGCATTCTGGGAAGCGCAGCAGGCCGCCAGGGGCATTATGGGAAATGTTAAAGTACTGAATGAATAGCATTGATGAATGAGATGTTTGATAAATAGTCAATTATATTTATTTATAAAGTGTCAAATCCCAGCATAAATAGCCCCAAGGTGGTACACGTGTGCAGGGTTTAAACCTTACCCACCTCCTGAGCAAGCACACTGGCAAGAATAATCAGGACAAAACCATAGATTGGACAGAGCCTGCGTGACATCACCCACTGGTTTTCTACAGAGACACAGTGTCACCGATCAAATGGTCCCCCCTAAAAATCGGTCCGCCCTGCTTTCACCGCACGTGTGTCATTAGCTGTGGTACACTGATTATCACCTCGTTTCTAACTATCTATACAGACCAAAACTGTTTTTTTTTTGTTTTGTTTTGTTTTGTTTTTTCTTGTACGAGGCTGTAAGCATGTTTATTTCTGCTCTAAAGTGAGATGTTTTAAAATGGACTTCAATGGGAATGTGCTCTGCTGTGGAGCCAGCCTCAAGTGGCCAGTCAAGGAACTGCACTTCCTGGTTGGGGTCAAAATACGAGAGTGTTGCCTCTTGGGGAAAAACTCTGAGTGTTTTTTGTGGGACGAAACCTTCAGCAGAACAGTCTCGGTAAGGTGACCATCTGGAATAACATAAAAGTACAACAGGGAATTGTCAAACATGCAGAGAAAACGCCATATGAGCAAAGAGTCCAATGATCACATTGACTGATGCCTCAAAAAACGAAGGCATGAACAGCTGAGTCCCAATAAAATGGAGTACAACCGGTCAGTCAGCATTTTCACCCCATCATGTGATGGTCCCCAAACTGATAACACTGGATCACAAACAGTTCCCGTGTAGAACCCATGCATTTCAGATGGATGGATGGATGGATGTCACTAACCAACAGTGTGGATGTTGTCAGTTTGAGGCTTTGGTTGATTTCTTCAACTGTCACAAAAACTGTACTGGAAACCATAACTCAAAAACTGCATGAAACTCCAAAAAAGTATGGTTACAGGTGATTATAAAAGAAAAAGAAAAATATGCTTTCCTGTGTGGGTTAGTAAGGCAGATACAAACTCCTCGCTGGTGGGCACATTACTTCTGGTGAAAATAATGGTTAAAAAGGCCATAAGTTGATTGAATTGTTTTCATGTGAGGTCAGTAAATAATGAGGAAAATCTAAGAAGGACCACATCGCTTGAAGTATTCAGCCTGAAACTGGAAATTTTGACAACCTGTTATAGTTAATCATGTAACAAGAAATGTGGTTTATCTTCACATATCTTTATTTCAACAAAATGCACTCAGACCTATTTTTGTTTCCACCTTCCTCAAGATCATTAAATATGCCAAATACTTTGAAATTCTGAGTATGTTTAAAGCTCCAGTCTGAATGACTTATTGTCATCGGTTTTGTTCCCTTTTATGTTTTTAATTTTTTGGCGATGGGGATTCAAGAGCACGCCGACTCCCATGTGGATATGATGGGCTCGTTCTAAGCTCATGAAAACACATCAGTTCTTTGCTGCAAGAAATTATAGACTAATGAATAGATGGTTATGAATGCTATATTCAATTTCTGCTAATAAAGACTAAACCCACATTATTAATATTAACACATTATTTTGTGTTAATCTGATGTTATTTGTGGATATGCATTTGTTTACCTATTGTTATGATCAAGCAATATTTTAGAAAAGTGCATTTACACCAAACTGAGGCCACAACTAGTGGCTAAGTGACTACCAGGTAAGTGGAAAATGTTATTTTCCAGAGTATAAGTCACGGTTTTATTTTGCTAGTTTTGGAGACCCCTGTGACTTATATACCGAAAAATCACTAGTTTCGCATTTATAATCATAATTACAGTAACTATTTATATAGGACTTTCATAGGAATCAAAGCACGAAACAAAATTACCTCCAATAATAAAACAATAATAAGCAGTGCACTTCAAGAACCCATAAAAAAATCCCAAATGAATGAGGTAATAATACAGAAAAAGGTGTTACTTATACTCTGGAAATTATGGGAATGTTCATAGACTGGTCCAGTGTGACAACCACCAAAAAATATGTCCCAAATTCCCCACACAAGAATGCTTTGGACATTAGCATCTGCCAATCTCACTTTCAGTTTATCACTTGCTTCAGAATATCAGAGTATCACTTTTAAAAGTTAAAACATTTTATAACCCAAATTAAAAATGACATATTTGGGTCAGTTTTTACACACAAGCATCTTTTTTTTTTTTTTTTTGCATTATTCTCGTTCTTTTAAATTTTATACCGAAGCATCATTCTACACATTATTGTGAAGGTTTCCTTAAAATGCGCACAATTTCAAATACTGCACTGTGAGAAATTGTTGTGTGGGCCGCTGAAGAGGAGGTACTGCTGGCCCACCACCACCAGATGGCGCCCTGCTTGACGTGCGGGCTTCAAGCACAAGAGGGCGTCATAGCAAACGGGAGTGACAGCTGTTACTCGTCATCAGCATCAGCTGTCACTCATCCACATCATCACCACCACCTTAAAGGCCGGACTGCAACTCCACCTCCCCGCCGAGAAATCAACTACCAATCAGGTAATTTTCTCTGCTGAACAAAAACCTTGTGTAATAGTCTGAACTTCTGTTGCAGCCGTTTTCCTGTGGTGATTGCCTTATCTGTGGGATTGGCGTTTGGTGTGATCAGCGACGGCTTCGCTTCACACCCCAACCAGATAAGTGGTTAGACAGGAGCTGCACGAGTGTGTGATTGGAGGTGGAGGTGCTCCCTCCTTACTGAATACAGACTGTGGGATTACTGAGTGTGAGGTCGCACACTCAGTCTCTGTTCTCTGCCAGCAGTACCGGGTCTGACTGCTGAAGACAGTGGCCACCTGGGGCGCAGGGCTTGGCGGCTCCGGTGTTCTTCAGCTCCGTTGGCAGTGGAAGCTGTGTGGATTCGGCTCTTCTCTCGCCAGGCGTCTTCTATCGTCGAGCCTGCCCACACGTCACCTGGTGTATGATTGACAGTCACTATATTGTTATTGTCTGTACGTCGTTGTGTGATTCACAACATGAAATTGTTACTTTTGGCTTATCCATTGTCCGTTCATTTACGCCCCCTGTTGTGGGTCCGTGTCATGACACTTTCACAACAAGAAATGGTAACACCCACAGATTTGGAAAAGTCCAGCATAGATTTTGAGTAACCATCAACATCAAACACAAACACTTCTGAAGAGATAATAAAATTATGCATCGAGCTCGCTAGCTAGCTAGCTAGCTAAGTATCAATAAGTAACCTTTTCATGTACATAGTCTTTCAAGTGCTTAAAATGGTGAATATTTTTTCATAAATGCTTGTTTGTGCCATTACTATACACACTAAATATTTCAGGAGGGGACAGAACCTGTGATTCAAATCTAGCTATTGTTATACTCTACGTGTGCTATGCTATGCTAGGCTATCACTAGGTTTCTGAAATGGCATATTTGCCACCGTCTTCTAGCCTGTTGATTCATAGTTTTCCTGTCAAAGGTCGTTGTAGTCATTTGTTATTTCTCCTCTTCACCCTTTCCCCTTTCCACGCGCATGTGTGTGTGTGTGTAGTTATCAATCAACTCAATCAACTTTTTTTTTATATAGCGCCAAATCACAACACACAGTTGCCCCAAGGCGCTTTATATTGTAAGGCAAGGCCATACAATAATTATGAAAAACCCCAACGGTCAAAACGACCCCCTGTGAGCAAGCACTTGGCAACAGTGGGAAGGAAAAACTCCCTCTTAACAGGAAGAAACCTCCAGCAGAACCAGGCTCAGGGAGGGGCAGTCTTCTGCTGAGACTGGTTGGGGCTGAGGGAAAGAACCAGGAAAAAGACATGCTGTGGAGGGGGGCAGAGATCGATCACTAATGATTAAATGCAGAGTGGTGCATACAGAGCAAAAAGAGAAAGAAACAGTGCATCATGGGAACCCCCCCACAGTCTACATCTAAAGCAGCATAACCAAGGGATAGTCCAGGGTCACCCGATCCAGCCCTAACTATAAGCCTTAGCGAAAAGGAAAGTTTTAAGCCTAATCTTAAAAGTAGAGAGGGTATCTGTCTCCCTGATCTGAATTGGGAGCTGGTTCCACAGGAGAGGAGCCTGAAAGCTGAAGGCTCTGCCTCCCATTCTACTCTTACAAACCCTAGGAACTACAAGTAAGCCTGCAGTCTGAGAGCGAAGCGCTCTATTAGGGTGATATGGTACTACGAGGTCCCTAAGATAAGATGGGACCTGATTATTCAAAACCTTATAAGTAAGAAGAAGAATTTTAAATTCTATTCTAGAATTAACAGGAAGCCAATGAAGAGAGGCCAACACGGGTGAGATATGCTCTCTCCTGCTAGTCCCCGTCAGTACTCTAGCTGCAGCATTTTGAATTAACTGAAGGCTTTTTAGGGAACTTTTAGGACAACCTGATAATAAAGAATTACAATAGTCCAGCCTAGAGGAAATAAATGCATGAATTAGTTTTTCAGCATCACTCTGAGACAAGACCTTTCTGATTTTAGAGATATTGCGTAAATGCAAAAAGGCAGTCCTACATATTTGTTTAATATGCGCTTTGAATGACATATCCTGATCAAAAATGACTCCAAGATTTCTCACAGTATTACTAGAGGTCAGGGAAATGCCATCCAGAGTAAAGATCTGGTTAGACACCATGCTTCTAAGATTTGTGGGGCCAAGTACAATAACTTCAGTTTTATCTGAGTTTAAAAGCAGGAAATTAGAGGTCATCCATGTCTTTATGTCTGTAAGACAATCCTGCAGTTTAGCTAATTGGTGTGTGTCCTCTGGCTTCATGGATAGATAAAGCTGGGTATCATCTGCGTAACAATGAAAATTTAAGCAATACCGTCTAATAATACTGCCTAAGGGAAGCATGTATAAAGTGAATAAAATTGGTCCTAGCACAGAACCTTGTGGAACTCCATAATTAACTTTAGTCTGTGAAGAAGATTCCCCATTTACATGAACAAACTGTAATCTATTAGACAAATATGATTCAAACCACCGCAGCGCAGTGCCTTTAATACCTATGACATGCTCTAATCTCTGTAATAAAATTTTATGGTCAACAGTATCAAAAGCAGCACTGAGGTCCAACAGAACAAGCACAGAGATAAGTCCACTGTCCGAAGCCATAAGAAGATCATTTGTAACCTTCACTAATGCTGTTTCTGTACTATGATGAATTCTAAAACCTGACTGAACCTCTTCAAATAGACCATTCCTCTGCAGGTGATCAGTTAGCTGTTTTACAACTACCCTCTCAGAATCTTTGAGAGAAAAGGAAGGTTGGAGATTGGCCTATAATTAGCTAAAATAGCTGGGTCAAGTGATGGCTTTTTAAGTAATGGTTTAATTACTGCCACCTTAAAAGCCTGTGGTACATAGCCAACTAACAAAGATAAGTTGATCATATTTAAGATTGAAGCATTAAATAATGGTAGGACTTCCTTAAGCAGCCTGGCAGGAATGGGGTCTAATAAACATGTTGATGGTTTGGATGAAGTAACTAATGAAAATAACTCAGACAGAACAATCGGAGAGAAAGAGTCTAACCAAATACCGGCATCACTGAAAGCAGCCAAAGATAACGATACATCTTTGGGATGGTTATGAGTAATTTTTTCTCTAATAGTCAAAATTTTGTTAGCAAAGAAAGTCATGAAGTCATTACTAGTTAAAGTTAATGGAATACTCAGCTCAATAGAGCTCTGACTCTTTGTCAGCCTGGCTACAGTGCTGAAAAGAAACCTGAGGTTGTTCTTATTTTCTTCAATTAGTGATGAGTAGAAAGATGTCCTAGCTTTACGGAGGGCTTCTTTATAGAGCAACAAACTCTTTTTCCAGGCTAAGTGAAGATCTTCTAAATTAGTGAGACGCCATTTCCTCTCCAACTTACGGGTTATCTGCTTTAAGCTACGAGTTTGTGAGTTATACCACGGAGTCAGACACTTCTGATTTAAAGCTCTCTTTTTCAGAGGAGCTACAGCATCCAAAGTTGTCTTCAATGAGGATGTAAAACTATTGACGAGATACTCTAACTCTCTTACAGAGTTTAGGTAGCTACTCTGCTCTGTGTTGGTATATGACAATAGAGAACATAAAGAAGGAATCATATCCTTAAACCTAGTTACAGCGCTTTCTGAAAGACTTCTAGTGTAATGAAACTTATTCCCCACTGCAGGGTAGTCCATCAGGGTAAATGTAAATGTTATTAAAAAATGATCAGACAGAAGGGAGCTTTCAGGGAATACTGTTAAGTCTTCTATTTCCATACCATAAGTCAAAACAAGATCTAAGATATGATTAAAGTGGTGGGTGGACTCATTTACTTTTGAGCAAAGCCAATAGAGTCTAATAATAGATTAAATGCAGTGTTGAGGCTGTCATTCTCAGCATCTGTGTGGATGTTAAAATCGCCCACTATAAGTATCTTATCTGAGCTAAGCACTAAGTCAGACAGAAGGTCTGAAAATTCACAGAGAAACTCACAGTAACGACCAGGTGGACGATAGATAATAACAAATAAAACTGTTTTTTGGGACTTCCAATTTGGATGGAAAAGACTAAGAGACAAGCTTTCAAATGAATTAAAGCTCTGTCTAGGTTTTTGATTAATTAATAAGCTGGAATGGAAGATTGCTGCTAATCCTCCGCCCCGGCCCGTGCTACGAGCATTCTGACAGTTAGTGTGACTCGGGGGTGTTGACTCATTTAAACTAACATATTCATCCTGCTGTAACCAGGTTTCTGTTAGGCAGAATAAATCAATACGTTGATCAATTATTATATCATTTACCAACAGGGACTTAGAAGAGAGAGACCTAATGTTTAATAGACCACATTTAACTGTTTTAGTCTGTGGTGCAATTGAAGGTGCTATATTATTTTTTCTTTTTGAATTTTTTTGCTTAAATAGATTTTTGCTGGTTATTGGTGGTCTGGAAGCAGGCACCGTCTCTACGGGGATGGGGTAATGAGGGGATGGCAGGGGGAGAGAAGCTGCAGAGAGGTGTATAAGACTACAGCTCTGCCTCCTGGTCCCAACGCTAGACAGTCACAGTTTGGAGGATCCAAGAAAATTGGCCAGATTTCTAGAAATGAGAGCTGCTCCCTCTAAAGTGGGATGGATGCCGTCTCTCCTAACAAGACCAGGTTTTCCCCAGAAGCTTTGCCAATTATCAATGAAGCCCACCTCATTTTTGGACACCACTCAGACAGCCAGCAATTCAAGGAGAACATGCGGCTAAACATGTCACTCCCGGTCTGATTGGGGAGGGGCCCAGAGAAAACAACAGAGTCCGACATTGTTTTTGCAAAGTTACACACCGATTTAATGTTAATTTTAGTGACCTCCGATTGGCGTAACCGAGTGTCATTACTGCCGACGTGAATTACAATCTTACCAAATTTACGCTTAGCCTTAGCCAGCAATTTCAAATTTCCTTCAATGTCGCCTGCTCTGGCCCCCGGAAGACAATTGACAATGGTTGCTGGTGTCGCTAACTTCACATTTCTCAAAACAGAGTCGCCAATAACCAGAGTTTGATCCTCGGTGAGTGTGTCGTCGAGTGGGGAAAAACGGTTAGAGATGTGAACGGGTTGGCGGTGTACACGGGGCTTCTGTTTAGGGCTACGCTTCCTCTTCACAGTCACCCAGTCGGCCTGCTTTCCCGACTGCACGGGATCTGCCAGGAGGGAACTAACGGCGGCTAAGCTACCTTGGTCCGCACCGACTACAGGGGCCTGGCTAGCTGTAGAATTTTCCACGGTGCGGAGCCGAGTCTCCAATTCGCCCAGCCTGGCCTCCAAAGCTACGAATAAGCTGCACTTATTACAAGTACCGTTACTGCTAAAGGAGGCCGAGGAACAACTAAACATTTCACAACCAGAGCAGAAAAGTGCGGGAGAGACAGGAGAAGCCGCCATGCTAAATCGGCTAAAAGCTAGTAGCTACGCAACCTAGTGGATTCCTAAAAACACGCAAAGTGAATAATGTGTAAATAATTTAGAGGTGATTCAGCAGAAGGAGTGCTTTAGTTAAGGCACCAGACAGGCCATGAAGCAGCACAAGTAACGCACGGCAACAGCGAACGCACGACAACGGTGCAAAAATAAAATAAAAATCCACTAGACAGGCTGTGGAGCAGCACAGGTAACGCACGCACGTTATGACGATATTAATCCAGACTGATTAGACATGTTCTGGCTCAGTCCCAAATGAAACAGCAGTTAATTTCCCCTCATTCTCTGCACTCTCTATTCATTCAACTGCAGCCCCGTTTCGTGTCCTTCACCCTTACTGCGACGCTCACACATGATCGTCACATAGTATATCTGCCTGTGATGTGCGTCATAATGTTAATAAGCTGCAGGAGTTCTGTGTTTACGCGATGGTGCAGTCATGGAAGAGACAAGCGCACAGAGCAGAGACGATCATTTGTAGCTTTTATATTATGTACTGCAGATACAAGGTCATAAGTTGCACTATTACCGGAGAATGAATCCAATTTGTCTTCATAACAGTCAGAATATCACCGGTCTTGAACTACTCTATTTGCTCTAGCACCGTGCTTCCATTTTCATAACGCTCCATGTTACTTAAACTGCTTGTTTTATAAGATCAAAATACATTTTTCAAAGTATGCAACAGTAGGGTTAAATGTATCTCTGCATGTGTTCATGAGCTTTTTCAGAAAAATATATTATAAATGCCAGCGTAGTGACCTTAAAGGCAATATAACTCATCATATTCAATACATTTTGTTTAAAAAAAAGAAGCTACTGAGAGCATTTATTAGACCGTTTAGCAAATGACAGATCGTATAACAGCATTCCATTGGGGAAAAATTACTTTAGTGCTTTTAAATAATTTAGTGAACAAAGTGGTAGTTGTAGGAAAGAACACAAACCTGATGTTTGCTTCTGGTTTTCAGTAATATTCCATTTAGATGTTTTATCATTTAAGTCATAAATAGGATTTTATTCAGCACCACTATAATTTTATTCTATAATGCTCAAATAAAAGGTTAGCAGTCTTATATCACCAATATGCTCAAAATTCACCTTGTCAGGACAAAAATAAAGTGTGTGTGAAACACACAGAGAGAGAGAGCATTTTGAACCATGCAGGCAACAATTTAACAGTTTCCCAGCATGCCAAAGGTCACTGTTGTGTTACATATACTCATGTGAGCTTCATGAAGCTGACAAATGTGGCAGATCTTCAATTGTGACTGAAATTGCTAAAATAAATAAATACATACGTACATAAAATGGATACAGAAATGCAACGCAGGAACATGGGCCATCATAATCACCATAAAACCTCGACATGAAGGATTTGCTGGATATGTGCTAGACGGAGGTTAAAAAAATACAAACATCAGTTGCAAATAATAAGTCTGTTTTCCATGTCAACCCACACTGCACACACCTGATTAATTAACACTTGATTGGCTGAGCACAACCTGACTGATGTCATTTGCTGTGGGTGGAGTGTGGCGAGCTGAACAACACACAGGAGCAAAGTTGAAGATCCCTGTTGTAGAGGTCCGAGTGGCAGGCTTGTGACCAGTGGATCCTTGGTTTAAATCTCCACCACACAGCAAAAATCATTTTGTCCAAGGTACTCCTGTACTAGGGCAGCTACGACCACTTCACACCGGTGTCAGGGTGGTGCAATGGAAGACGCTCAACTGCACACCAGTACTAGGGGAGCTACGACCACTACCTTTGCACCCCGCGCCCCCAGGACTAAACCAACTTTTTTAGGTTCCTTAGATGACCCCAAAACGCAATCAGGATGTTCCCAAAAATAAAAACTGGCCTCAAGCCAGTTATCCGAGATGGCGTCTAAGATGGCCGCCAAAATGGGGTTTTTCACTAAAACACCTTTAAACAACATATAAACAACTTAAATATCACAGAGGTTCGATGGGAAGACCATTGCAGGTCACAGCAAACTCATTTGTGCCTAAACTAAATTCATTCATGGGTTTAACATTCAAAATGGCATCCAAAATGGCCACCAATACACCCTTATCATTAAAATATATAGTAGTAAGTTGTTTATTAGAACGATAAGGGTCTATTGGTGGCCATCTTGGATAACTGGCTTGAGGCCAGTTTTTATTTTTGTGATTGTGTTTTGGGGTCATCTAAGGAACCTAAAAAAGTTGGTTTGGTTTAGTCATGGGGGGGGATGCAAAGGTAGTGGTCGTAGCTCCCCTAGTACTGATGTGCAGTTGAGTGTCTTCCATTGCACCACACTGACACTGGTGTGAATGTGAGGCATCACTGTTAAACCCGATAAGCATCTGGGTCCATTTGACTCTTGAAAGATTAGGTTCAAAGCTTCCTTTGTTTCATATTGGAATGGGAACCCTGCAATTAACAATATTTGATATTTGCATCCCTGCAGACGCCGCACTAGCGCGCCTGTTAGCAGTCACTTTGGGTCTTGGAGACAAACACACACATTGTACCACACACAGACAGACACACACACACAGCAGACTCATTAACTGCTGTTATATCTTGTGATCGAGGGATCTGTGCTTCACTTCCCTCCGGATCACACGCCGTCTCTCACGGCTGCCGGGAAGCATTCTTCAAACGAACAATCACAGACGCAGTCGCAGTCAAAAAACATGTGCGCGCTGGGTGGCATGTGCAGTTATGTGTCATTTATTGCGCTCACATGGTGCAAGTTAATAAGCTTTGTGTAAGTAGCTGCTTGGTCATCCATGAAGATTTATTCCCCTTTTTGATCATATGATTATGACTCGCTTTTATCCCCCTTCATCTGGTAACTTAAGTGGCCCCGAGCGTTTTGTTATCATCATCATCATCATCACCCACAGCCTTACCACATCATTACCAACCAACCACACACACACACACACACACACACACACACACACACACACACACACACACACACACACACACACACACACACACACACAGACAGACTAGTATTCTGCGTATTTAACATATCGACTGTGCAGCATCAGTCCTTTCATCTAACATTAAGTATTTTAATGAGAAGCACATGATTGTATAATACTGGATAAGATGACAAGAACTCTTTTTGTAGTGTCTCTCACTCTCTCTCTCTCTCTCTCTCTCTCACACACACACACACACACACACACACACACACACACACACACACACACACAGAGGAAAAGTCTGAACATCCAGAAAAGGACATTTCTCTGGGTGATGTATTCAGAAAAGAATGAGAATTTATCACATAAAAACATTCATTACTTCCACCAAGAACTTTCTTTTTTCATCACTGTTTCCTGTTAGTTAGTGCAGAGCAGCTCAGTAGGATCAGAAGTTGGGCTCCCAGTATGTAGACCTGGGTTTGATTCCTGCTCATGCTACTTGTCTTGTCTCAGCCCACCTGGCTGTAAATGGGTACCAGCTTTTGCTGGAGAAGTAACGTGAGTCAGACTGGTGTCCCTTCCAGGGGGAGTCATAGACTCTCATCCGCTTCATCTGGAGATAAGTAAAGGTACCAAAGGCCTTCAGCTCCTGTATAGGACTTACTTCTTCCATTTGTCAGCAGGATACCTGAAAAGGACATACGTGGAGTTCAAAGATATTTTGTGGAGAGGTAGGTGTTGGTCAAGTAAAGGCCTGATAAACATCTTGGTACAGAGCTGGATCAAAGGGTGAATCATAACTTTGGTCTTTGATCTTTAATCTTTGATTATGATCCTTTTACCCTGATCTTTTCTTTGATCTCTGATCATGATTACTTTGATTGTGCAGTCACGACTGTTTTTTTAGTTCTGCGTTTTCCAATCCAGGTGCTTGGGACCTGAAGTTCAGTTGATCCTAATCTACTCAGACCACATTAGCTCAGTCAGGGGTGTTCAGCCAATCAGCAGCTTACTGAATAGTGGAACACACCTGATTTGGTTCATTATGTGACATAAGTAGAGCAGTTAGTAATGGAAACTGGCCAGTCCTTTGATTCTAGAAGGACCAGGGCTGGGAAACAGTGGGTTACATGATCTGGATCAAAAGTCAGGAGCTGCCCCTTGATCCTGATCTTGAAACACAAACATAACCTTCTTGACAGGGTTCAAAGATCAGGATCAGCGAAGACTCTGGTCAGGTCTTGGAGCATGATCTGATGCCAAGCATCAACACATCTAAGCTAACACACTACACAACTATAGTGGGCACTGGTTGAGGATGGCAACCACCTGGGTAGAAAACCGGTCTATCCCCAACTCCCAGTAGTCGCCATCTTGCTGCCACAGCCAGGTGAAGCGTGGGCCTCCCTTTGGGATGTTCCAGTTTCTGGGGAACCTATGTTTGTGATCCTGGCCAGAGAAATGTGCCACACGTCCAGAATGTCGTGGTTGATGTTCCCTCATGATGTAAGTAGTAAATCTCATCTGAGTCACTCTGAGTGACTGTTTATTTGACACAGAGTAATTCCAGTGATACCCATTGATACTCCACGGAGAACAAGTACCAAAGACATCCAGTCACTGTCTTAGGCCACTGGCACTGGTTTACAAGTCACAAATCCATACAGTACAACTGGAAGCACCAAAACCCTAAAAACCGGGACTTTGGTTCTTCTCCAACAATGAGCTCTCAGGATGAAAAGGCTGCCTGTATAGTCATTTAGTGAAGTGAGCATGGACATGTTTATCCACATAGGGATCCCCTCCAGGCTACCAGGCACCTCTGATGACATTTAGCCAGTTCAGTGGCATTTTTATCTTTAAACCCCAAGTCTTCCACTGTAGAGTCTGGCTCAGGTGGAAAAATCCTGGAGTGCCTCTTTAATGATACAAAACAATAAAAATACATAACTTTAAAAACAAAATTATGTGACAGATCATGAGAAAGATTTACATATGAGGAAAGAGATTTTATTAGTATGGTTAAGAATGAACTGAGCAAACTAGAACTTGAGAAAAGTAGGACAGAATCCCCGATTCCAGTGATATGGGACAGGAACTGACTAACGGTGACAAATCATGGATGCCAACTGTGATTATTGGACTAAAGCATCCAAATGGCTGGTGCACTTCTTTACTGACACAGGCTTGTGTGAAGCTCGTGCCAGTGTTGGCTTCCACTGTTGTTTCTGACATCCCATCCTGCACCAGTCTGACTTTCCAAATTAATTTAGCGAGCCAGGTTTTTTCTGACATCCCATGCTGCACCAGTCTCACTTTCCAAATTAATTTAGCAAGCCAGGTTTTCCAGCTCACACATTCAAAGAAGTCCGCATCCATCCTGTGTCCAGTGGTTCATATAAGAGTGGAAGCTGCACACAGTGCCCATCAATTCTGGAACTGTGTCAGAGAAATGGTGACAGAGAAAGAAAAAGCAAATGCGCTGGACAAAAATTGTTTGGATTCAGTAACGGGGGAAAAGATAAAAGCTGCATTGAAAATGAGAGAGAGATGAACCTGTGATGTTCTCTCCTGTGGCACTGAACTGAATTCATTTTGTAGGTCTGTCTCTGCAGCACACTCATGGTTTCAAACCGGGTAATGTTTCTGCAGACTGTAGTGCCAATCGTACCACCGAGCCTTCTCAGGAGGGGAACCTAACGTGCATATGTTGATGGTGGGAAGAAACCCACATAAACACTGAGAATTTGGAAAGTCCACACAGAAAGGAACAGAGCTTTAGGAGAATAGAACAAAGAAGGAACAGAGCTTTAGGAGAATAGAACTCACAAGGAACGGCGCTTTAGGAGAATATAACAAAGAAGGAACAGAGCTTTAGGAGAATAGAACTCACAAGGAACGGAGCTTTAGGAGAATATAACAAAGAAGGAACGGAGCTTTAGGAGAATAGAACTCACAAGGAACGGAGCTTTAGGAGAATAGAACTCACAAGGAACTGCGCTTTAGGAGAATATAACAAAGAAGGAACAGAGCTTTAGGAGAATAGAACTCACAAGGAACGGCGCTTTAGGAGAATATAACAAAGAAGGAACAGAGCTTTAGGAGAATAGAACTCACAAGGAACGGAGCTTTAGGAGAATAGAACTAACAAGGAACAGAGCTTTAGGAGAATAGAACGAACAAGGAACGGAGCTTTAGGAGAATAAAACTAACAAGGAACAGAGCTTTAGGAGAATAGAACAGAACTAACAAGAAACGGAGCTTTAGCAGAATATAACTCACAAGAAACAGAGCTTTAGGAGAATAGAACTCACAGGGAACGGAGCTTTAGCAGAATAGAACTCACAAAGAACAGAGCTTTAGCAGAACAGAACTCACAAGGAACAGAGCTTTAGGAGAACAGAACTCACAAGGAACAGAGCTTTAGGAGAACAGAACTCACAAGGAACGGAGCTTTAGGAGAACAGAACTCACAAGGAACGGCGCTTTAGGAGAATAGAACTCACAAGGAACAGAGCTTTAGGAGAATAGAACTAACAAGGAACAGAACCTTAGGAGAATAGAACTAACAAGGAACGGAGCTTTAGCAGAATAGAACTCACAAGGAACAGAGCTTTAACAGAATAGAACTCACAAAGAACGGAGCTTTAACAGAATAGAACTCACAAAGAACGGAGCTTTAGGAGAATAGAACTCACAAGGAATGGAGCTTTAGGAGAATAGAACGAACAAGGAACAGAGCTTTAGGAGAATAAAATGAACAAGGAACGGAGCTTTAGGAGAATAGAACTAACAAGGAACAGAGCTTTAGGAGAATAGAACTAACAAGGAACAGAGCTTTTGGAGAATAGAACAGAACTAACAAGGAACGGAGCTTTAGCAGAATAGAACTCACAAGAAACAGAGCTTTAGGAGAATAGAACTCACAAGGAACGGAGCTTTAGGAGAATAGAACTCACAAGGAACGGAGCTTTAGGAGAATAGAACTCACAAGGTACAGAGCTTTAGTAGAATAGAACTCACAAGGAACAGAGCTTTAGGAGAATAGAACTCACAAGGAACGGAGCTTTAGCAGAAAAGAACTCACAAGGAACGAAGCTATAGCAGAATAGAACTCACAAGGAACAGAGCTTTAGGAGAACAGAACTCACAAGGAACAGAGCTTTAGGAGAACAGAACTCACAAGGAACAGAGCTTTAGGAGAATAGAACTAACAAGGAACAGAGCCTTAGGAGAATAGAACTAATAAGGAACGGAGCTTTAGCAGAATAGAACTCACAAGGAACAGAGCTTTAACAGAATAGAACTCACAAAGAACGGAGCTTTAACAGAATAGAACTCACAAAGAACGGAGCTTTAGGAGAATAGAACTCACAAGGAATGGAGCTTTAGGAGAATAGAACGAACAAGGAACAGAGCTTTAGGAGAATAAAATGAACAAGGAACGGAGCTTTAGGAGAATAGAACTAACAAGGAACAGAGCTTTAGGAGAATAGAACTAACAAGGAACAGAGCTTTTGGAGAATAGAACAGAACTAACAAGGAACAGAGCTTTAGCAGAATAGAACTCACAAGAAACAGAGCTTTAGGAGAATAGAACTCACAAGGAACGGAGCTTTAGGAGAATAGAACTCACAAGGTACAGAGCTTTAGTAGAATAGAACTCACAAGGAACAGAGCTTTAGGAGAATAGAACTCACAAGGAACGGAGCTTTAGCAGAAAAGAACTCACAAGGAACGAAGCTATAGCAGAATAGAACTCACAAGGAACAGAGCTTTAGGAGAACAGAACTCACAAGGAACAGAGCTTTAGGAGAACAGAACTCACAAGGAATGGAACTTTAGGAGAATAGAACTCACAAGGAACAGAGCTTTAGGAGAATAGAACTAACAAGGAACAGAGCCTTAGGAGAATAGAACTAATAAGGAACGGAGCTTTAGCAGAATAGAACTCAGAAGGAACGGAGCTTTAGGAGAATAGAACTAACAAGGAACAGAGCTTTAACAGAATAGAACTCACAAAGAACAGAGCTTTAGGAGAATAGAACTCACAAGGAATGGAGATTTAGGAGAACAGAACTCACAAGGAACAGAGCTTTAGCAGAATAGAACTCACAAGGAATGGAGCTTTAGGAGAATAGAACTCACATCCTTCTTCCTGCTACCAGTAGGTTTTTTTCACACAATGAGAATTTATACATGTAAGCTAAATTCCCAGCTTCCTTTAATCATGTAAAGTAGATTTTTAAAACTAATTTTGCACAATAATATCCCTTTCAAAAAAAAAAAAACACTAGGGGGCACTATCAGCTGGGCTCTGGAGCCAGGACAACAGATGTCACTCAAAACGACCATGCCCCAATTAATCATGACTTTATGGCTTAAAATAGCTGAAAATTGTGACTTATATAAAAGTTTCAATCTGTACAGTTGTCATGAAAGTGGGAACTAGCTACTATAAGCACCAAAACTGTTAGCTGGACCAGGCTATAAAAATGTTTATATCTGCTGAAAGGTCACTCGGAGAGTGACTCTCTTTTGGTGAGAGCCTCAAGTGGCCATTCAAACAACTGCAATATTTGTCACTTCTGAATTGGCTTAATTTTTTGTCACCGGAGGGTGCAGAGGTCCCTCTGGTTTCAAACGATCTGTGCCAAATCAAGATACGGATCAATAACAGATCTGCTGCAGTGACCCTGAGCGAATGGCAGCAGCCAAAAGAAAGAAGGCTTATCTGGCTCACTGATGATACTTTGTACTATAACTGGGGAGAAAGCAGCATTTACCTTAAAAGTTACTCGTTCTTTCTCACACAAACAGATCGATTGTTTCCTGCTCACAATGTTTCTTGTTGGTTGGCGGTGGGAAATTCTTTAATAAATATAATTTTCCCAAAGCTGTGACTGACACCATGATGACCGCAAAGCTTCTTCCCAACGTGGGATTGAATAAATGAATAATATGAATATTGTCTGCAGCCCCTTCAGCACCCAGTCCTGTCCTCTTCATGTGGTCTGATGTGATCACTGCAGCAAGATGAGAAGAAAACGTCACTGATGTTTGTTCTCCTTTCACCTCGCCAGCAACGCAATACTGCAAATTACATGAATTTTTCATAGAAATGACAACATTAAAGCAGAAACTAATGTTTAATTCATTTAAGTGTAGTAAACATATCTGTATACTAAGAGACAACTCTGTGTGTGTGTGTGTGTGTGTGTGTGTGTGTGTGTGTGTGTGTGTGTGTGTGTGTGTGTGTGTGTGTGTGTGTGTGTGTGTGTCCCTCTCCTGTCCAAACGGCACCTTGGGATTGAGCCAAAACTGGCACACGTATACGTTGACATCCAGGGAGTGATCTACAGTGTACACTATTGAGGTTCCAATGGGACTCGCTGTGTCATCCACCAGCTGCACCAGAACTTCATCAAAGCAGCAGCTCCCTGCGGCCCATACTTAGGAGAAGTCATCCTCCTCCGTGGAATACCAATGATTCCATCAGATCTACCTTTCCACTTCAGAAGGCCTCAGTTTCCTGTCAAGCTGTGCTTTGCCGTGACCATCAACAAGGCTCAAGGACAGACTCTCAAAGCCCAATCTCTCTGAGCTGTCCTTCTCACATGGCGTGTTCTTCGTGACAGCCTCACGAGCTGGAACCCCAGAGAATGTCTTCCTCTTCACACCAAATAGACAAGAAACGTGGTGCACCACAAGGTGCACCACAAGGTGCTGTAAATGAGCCGTTTCTTCTTGAGGCAGCTTTAGTCGTGGCGTAACAGTTCCTTGGAATCGGGATAGTTGGGAGGTGATAGCTTCAGTGGTGAAGGTGAAGTTTCATTTCAGTTTCTTAATCAATCCTGCCCTGGGAGGTTATATTAAAGGAGCACTTAACACAAAGTGTGCTTTCCACACACCCTAAAATTCCACAGTGTTGTTGTCCTTTTGGGTGCTCCCGTTTGTTCAGGGTCGCCACAGGGCCTACAGCCAGATCTGCACTGGTTTATGGCACAGGTTTTATGCCGGATGCCCTTCCAGTATTACCTGGAAAAACACACAGCCCCTGGTGTTCTGAAGAGGTCTCCCATCCACATTCTACCCAGCAGCCACACTGCTGAGTTTCTGAGATCTGACACGAGGCTCACACAGAGCAGACTGGCCAGCAACTTCCACAACATATCCACAAAAAGAAAAAAGAAAAGAATCAACCGTTCTCTGACCCATTCTCTGTCAAGGGGGTAATAATTTTGCCTGCATTAGTTTGTTTATTTGTCTTTTCGTAGGATGACTCAAAAAGTAAAGCACACATTTCAGTCCCAGGGAACAGGCAGTGGTGGGCACAGCTAACCAAAAAGTTAGCTTTGATAATCATTAATTCAATAACTGAAAAATTATCTTTTATGACGCTAAACTGCTAAAAAATTTATCTCATTACAGATAACCGCCAACTTTTAGTATTGATTTGGACGCGGCCACATCAGATTAAACACTGTCGGCTTCTGATAAACCAGTTTCACTTTAAGCGCCGCGGTGGCTGATGGGTAAATTCAAAGATCACAAACACAAAAAGAACACACGAAAAATGAATGAATAAAAAATAAAACCCCAAACACTGTCATCAACTTTCAAAAGCAGCAAAACACAGTATTAGAAGTCACAGTTTATCTCAATGTTAGATATAACCGTCATTTATGAACTAAAACCTTATGCTTTTTTAACAAGCTTTGAACCCTGCAGCTTAAACAACCAAAATACATCTATTATTGCATTGATTGGCAGAATAAAAGACATGCAGCAAATATAAATTCTTACCTGTTAGTTTCAGTGGGGTTCATTAAATTCTGAAGAAATAATCCACATAAATCATCCTGAATATCCAAAATGGTGTCTAACAAACGTCCCTCTGTAACACAGCTGCGCTGCAAGATCTCCTCTCTCCCACCGAGTCTTGGCGATTAAATTATGCCGTCAGCCACAAAGAAATATATTAAAATAATGTTAAAATTAGTCAGTTTTGTTTCTGCGTCGAGCAGATGGTAACACTCACTGTAACGTCCAAAGTGAACCTGAACTACACTACCCACAATGCTCCCATCAGCAAGCAACAGCCACAAACACACAACAGGCAGACTAAAATGTTTGATTTTAGGGTTTACAAACATTTTTGACTGTTAAACTTTGCTCACTTTACCAGCAAAAAAAAAAAAAAAAATGTTAGCAAAATGAAGGTTCATTCATTCATTCATTCATTTTCTACCGCTTAGTCCATTTAAGGGTCGCGGGGGCTGGAGCCTATCAGGACAGGACTCCAGTCTGTCACAGGGCACAAACAGACCAACAAACACAGACACACCCACACACACACCTACGGACAATTTAAAGACTCCAATTCACCTAACCCGCATGTCTTTGGATATGGGAGGAAACCGGAGCACCCGGAGGAAACCCACGCAAACACAGGGAGAACATGTAAACTCCACACAGAAAGGCCACGGGAATTGAACCCACGACCTTCTTGCTGTGAGGCAACAGTGCTAACCACTAAGCCACCATGCTGCCAGATAATTGGTAGATAAGATTGGTAAGATAATTGGTCCACTGATGTTTTTGAAAGTTATCTGAAAAGCTAATCTGCAAGCAAAAACTTTTATAATAATTATCGGTTATCGGATTATCTGAACTGTGCCCACCACTGGGAACAGGTGATTCAGTTTTGGAGGTGATCCAGAATATTTTCTGGAATTGAGATCCAGAAGACTGTTTGGCCCATGGCACATTTAACTCAAAATGTTGTGAGAGGATGTTGATGACATTTCGTGAGCAGATGGATAATGTCCATGAAAATGAGGACTGTGATGTTGAAGGTGATCTGGAACATACAGTATGTGGCCTTGGCAGAGGTATGCACTCTGTTGAGTATCTTGTACTTTTTTCATAAGTTTATTTGCTCATGTGATGTGAAATAGATAGTTTCTTTGTCAAACAGCTCCATTCCAAACCCATAACCTGGTGCAAGTTCTAACTCAACTATGGCATTTATTGTTCACTGTGTATTCTATTGTTCTGCCCATACAAATTTTTTAAATTTGCATTTTTGTTCTATCACAAAGTGTAACTGTTAGGATTTTAAACAATAATTGCTATTAGTAAAATCTGTTGTGTGTTGGATGTGTGGGGGAAAAAAATGCCTGTAACTTTTGCCTCATGAAGAAAAAACCTCTGGAACCGCCACTGGTAGATCTACAACTTAATTTATTCATACAAACTGATTCATATTTAATTTATACACCCCCCACACACACACACACACAAAAATATGCCATTTAACAAAGAGAACATTGTAGAAATGCAGTGATTAGACTGACAAATAGTATCAGGGACCCAAATTTAATAAATTTTAATCAGAATATGACAAAAGAAAAAAAAAGAAAAAACAATTAGTCCTCAAATTTCAGCATGCTGCCTTTTAAAGTAAGATTTAGAATGCACAAGCTGTGTGGGAGTGTTTTTGCTGCTTTTGAATAAAGTAAAATATCTGCATATTTTTCCAACAATGCTGTTTGTGGAGTCTGCAGAACAAGAGGAAATGGGGAGGGAAAAATTCCCAACATGAGGCTTGGAAAACTGTGACCTTGCACTGTGAATCATGCAACATACTGATGACAAGCTGAATCAGGAGGAAAGAAGCAGGAAGCTAATAAAATTAACAAGAGGGACGAATAAGGGGACAGAGAGGTTAGAGAGAAAAACAAATCTGGAGAACACAAATCCAAGAGAGAGGGGATTAAGTTTAGGTACCAGCGTTCTGACCGTGCATCTGCAAAGTATTCACAGCACTTCAGTTTTTACATATTTTATGTTACAGCTGTATGGAGTAAATTATTATTTTTTCTCTATATCTCTCCAGAGATGTTCAATCAGATTCAGGTCTGGACTCTGGCTGGGCCACTCAAGGACCTTCACAGAGTTGTCCTGAAGCCACTCCTTTGATATCTTGGCTGTGTGTTTCGGGTCTTTGTCCGGCTGAAAGATGAACTGTCACCCCAGTCTGAGGTCAAGAGCGCTCTGGAGCAGGTTTTCATCCAGAATGTCTTTGTACATTACTGCATTCATCTTTCCCTCAATCCTTACTAGTCTCCCAGTTCCTGCTGCTGAAAAACATCTCCACAGCATGATGTTGCCACCACCATGCTTCACTGTAGGGATGGTGCCTGGTATTCACACCAAAGAGTTCAATCTGTGTATCATCAGACACAGAGACTGAGACTCCTCGTCTGAGACTCCTTCAGGTGCCTTTTGGCAAACTCCAGGTGAGCTGCCATGTGCCTTTTACTAAGGAGTGGCTTCCATCTGGCCACTCAACCATACAGGCCTGATTGGTGGATTGCTGCAGAGATGGTTTGTCATGGTCTGGGCTGTTCGTCTAGCTTGTGTTTTCTTTATTTCCCACCTGGTGGCGCACAAGTGGAGCTGAGCACCTGGAGACCTCACCTGCAGCTCATTTCCACCTGATCAGCAGCTGCTGTATTTAAAGCCTGGTGATACAGCTCATCGTTGCCAGAGACTTGATGCTAATTGATGTTTCACTGATTGATGGCTGGTGGATGAGTGAATGAATGAATGCACTATGGAATCTACCTAACCACCTTCTGCTTCTGTTCAGCCGTCAGACAGCATACTTCCTCAGGTAATCCAGGTCATCTGTTTCCTGCAATAGAGCCTGCGACTTTGGCTTTCCCTTGCGCCGCCCTGTTTGCGCTTCTATGCCAATTTGTATGATCAGCTTCCACCGGCAGGTTGCCTCTGGAATTTTCTCTGCTCTGCACCTGCCAGTGAAGTTTCTGATCATAAACCCACCCTGGAAGTATTTTGCTGTGTACCATCGGGTGCTTGGTTACCTCCATGACTAAGGCCTTTCTCCACCAATCGCTCAGATTGACAGGCGGTCAGCTCTAGGAAGAGTCACGGTGGATCCAAACGTCTTCCATTTACAGATGATGGAGGCCACTGTGCTCATTGGTACCTTCAAAATAGCAGAAATTTTTCTGTACCCTTCCCCAGATTTGTGCCTCGAGACAATCCTGTCTCAGAGGTCTACAGGCAAATTCCTTTGACTTCATGCTTGGTTTGTGCTCTGACATACTGTCAACTGTGGGACCTTATATGTAGACATGTTTGTGCCTTTTCCCAATCATGTCCAATCAACTGAATTTACCCCAGGTGGACTCCAATTAATCTGTAGAAACATCTCAAGGATGATCAGTGGAAACAGGATGCACCTCAGCTGAATTTTGAGCTTCATGGCAAAGGCTGTGTACATTTTTATTTGTAATAAATTTGCAAAAATCATAAACTATAGCCCCATAAAAAAATTATCATCCTCACCCGCATGCCAAAATCTATTTTTTTTGGTGAATTTCATTGACAGCAGTACAGCTGAAGCAAGAACAATCACATCCGCTAGGTGGTGAGTATGCTTTGGCCGAAGACGGTCGAAGTTTTCCAAGCCGGACCCAAAACGTGCCGTTTGTTGTCACTGACAACCACACAGTCAGCTGCACCGTTTCACTCACACACAGTATGCATGTTTATCACGCTACTAGCGTGCAGTATACTGACTGTATTCAACATGCTCGAGGGTTCATGGGAGTTGCCCAACCAGTCCACATGTGTTTTGTGGATCTGGAGAAAGTGTTCGACCGTGTCCCTCTGGGCACCCTGTGTGGGGTGCTCCGGGAGTACAGGGTCCGGGGTCCTTTGCTAAGGGCTATCCGGTCCCTGCACGACCGCAGCAGGAGCTTGGTTCGCATTGCCGGTAGTAAGTCAAACCTGTTTCAGTGCACGTTGGCCTCTGCCAGGGCTGCCCTTTGTCACCGGTTCTGTTCATTATTTTTATGGACAGAATTTCTAGGCGCAGCCAGGGTGTAGAGGGGGTCTGGTTTGGGAACCACAGAATCTCGTCTCTGCTGTTTGCGGACGATGTGGTTCTGTTGGCTTCATCAAATCAGGACCTTCAGCGTGCACTGGGGCGGTTTGCAGCTGAGTGTGAAGCATCCGGGATGAAAATCAGCACCTCCAAATCCGAGGCCATGGTTCTCGACTGGAAAAAGGTGCTTTGCCCTCTTCAGGTCGGTGGAGTATCCTTGCCTCAAGTGGAGGAGTTTAAGTATCTCAGGGTCTTGTTCACGAGTGAGGGACGGATGGAGCGTGAGATTGATAGACGGATCGGTGCAGCATCTGCAGTGATGCGGTCGCTGTATCGGACCGTCGTGGTGAAGAGAGAGCTGAGTAGGGGGGCAAAGCTATTGATTTACCGATCGATCTACGTTCCGATCCTCACCTATGGTCATGAGATTTGGCTCATGACCGAAAGAACAAGATCGCGAGTACAAGCGGGCGAGATGAGTTTCCTCCGCAGGGTGGCTGGGCGCTCCCTTAGAGATAGGATGAGGAGCTCGGTCACTCCGGAGGAGCTCAGAGTCGAGCCACTGAGGTGGCTCGGGCATCTTTTCCGGATGCCCCCTGGACGCCTCGCTGGAGAGGTGTTCCGGGCATGTCCCATTGGGAGGAGGCCCCGGGGAAGACCCAGGACACGCTGGCGGGACTACATCTCTCGGCTGGCTTGGGAATGCCTTGGGGTTCCCCCGGAGGAGCTGGGGGAGGTGTGTGTGGATCGGGAGGTCTGGGCAGCTTTGCTTGAGCTGCTGCCCCCGCGACCCGACTCTGGATAAAGCGGAAGAAAATGGATGGATGGATGGATGGATATATATATGTGTGTGTGTGTGTGTGTGTGTGTGTGTGTGTGTGTGTGTGTGTGTGTGTGTGTGTGTGTGTGTGTGTGTGTGTGTGTGTGTGTGTGTGTGTGTGTGTGTGTGTGTGTGTGTGTATGATCTGCCTGCCCTCACCACTTTTTTTTTCTGATGTCAAGGATGATAAATGTTTTTTTACGGTGTCTAACGTTTTTCACATCGTCATTATGGGGTATTGTGTGTTCAATTTTGAGAGGAAAAAATGAATTTCATCCATTTTGCAATAAGGCTGTAACATAAAAAAAAGCCACACAGCTTCAGCTCAAAAATAACTTAAAACTATAATAAAAGAACTTTAAAGTGTTTCTGGGTACAAGTGAGAAATCCAGGAAAAGTGCATGTGCAGTTCAGCTGCTCACTGTAAAGGATCCAGTAGGATGAAAGCAAAGGCAGAAAGCACTTCTCTTTGTTCTTTTCTCTTTGGGGGGAAAAAGAGGAATGAAGAGGTTTTCATGACAAAGATGAGCAGAACAGAACACAGAGAACATAAAAAAAATGAGAGGCCTGGCTTTGCTTTGCTCTGACAGATGGGGTTTCACCAGCGGAGCATCAGGCAGAGCAGGAAATCTGACTTCACAGATAAGAAAGGCAGGAACAAAAGGGTTTTTTTCAAGCTTTATACACTTTGCCCTGCACCTATTTATAGGAGTAATGTGTTCAAATAAGAACAAATATATATTTAACTCAAGGGCACACCGACAGCACATACAGTACCTTCCAAAAAGGTTCTCAACAGGCCTGTTTATCTGTCCGTAACACCGCCAAAGTGCCGATGGGGGCGATGTTTCACGAATGGGAGAAAATAACAGAAATTGGTCGGAAACATATCAAAATTTGAATTTGAACTGCATTCAAAAGATTACTTGTATCTGCAAAACTCTGCATCAAAACTGCCAGATTTTTATTTATTTATTTATATTTATATAATTTATTATTATTATTATTATTATTGTTATATTAATATTAAATAAACAAACATGGCCTCTTCACAACAAGACAACACACACATACATACAGCGGTAATTCACACATTTTAATTTTTTGTCATGGTCTTTTTAATTTGTTTATGTCATTTCAAATACAAAAAAATACAAAAAAATTTACATTTCTAAAATTATCTTCCTTAAACTGAAATTGAAAGCAAAGATCTACAATGGCATATAAATTAATTAAAAATATAAAAGCCAAGATAATAGTTGCATAAGTAATGAAACATTTTGACATAATACCTGTAAATAATCAGTTTTATTGCCAGTTTTCTTCACACAAGCCAGGGGATGGATATATGAACATTTCCAAGTCACTGAATATGCATTGGACTTTATATCAGTTATGAAGAAATACAAACAGTATGGCACTCTATGGTAAATCTGTGTGGAGCAGACAGTTCTCAAAAACTGAGTGACTGTGCAAGAAGGAGAAGAGTGAGGAAAGCCACCAAGACACCCAGACAACCCAGAAGAAGTTATAGGCTCCTGTGGGTGTGATTGGAGAAATTGTGCTTTTTTTTTTTCTTTTTTTTTTGTATCCCCAGTTATACAGCTTTATGATGAAGAGGCATAGAGGAGATTTTCTTTCACCAAAACATTAAATCTAGACTTCCAACTCAGATCTTCTGGCAAATTGTAGCTGAACTTTCAGGTCTTCTTTTTAAGAAAATCCTCAAGTGTTCCAATACTTTTGGAGGGTACTGTATGTCTGAGAAAGGATAATTATAAGATCAAAGCAACCAGCAATTGGGTTCAAAATTCGGCAGTCAGGATTAAAGGTCAGGATCAAGGATGTGTGATTGAGATCAGTTGTCTGTTATCAGAAACAAAGCTTTGTGAACAGGATCAAAGGACAGCCACCAAGATCAAAGATCAGGATCTAAATGCAGGACAACCATTAGCGATCAGGAACAATGACTGGGATCAGGCAGGGCCGTATATAGGAATGTGAAAGGGGGGTTCAAATCCTTGAGTTGGGGGTCCAGTGGGCCGCAGGGCTCCCGGTGGGGTCGAGGGGCAACGCCCTTGTGGGAGGCTCAGGGGGGCGAAGCCCCCCGAAGCAGAAGCTTTTTGAGGATTTCGAGGGGTAAAAAGCTACATAAATTTCATTTGAAACCCAAAATGTATCATTTTAGGAAATACATTTTTATATACAAATAGTCCTTGCTTGGGATTAGATCAGTTGCCATAAGAACCACCCAGGAAGAACCAAGATAACATTAATGCAAACTTTATAACTGCCTGTTGGTTGCGAATGACGCAACCGACAGGCGTGAAAAAACTCACGCATGCGCACGAAGGTTCAAGCTTTGCTGATGCAAGTGCACATGATTCAAATCCATATAGTTTTTGCAAAAAATAAAACGGTCGGATAGTTTTCTAACAGACCTCGTATTTAGCGATATTAATATTCGCATTTACATTATGAATATGTATGTTATGTATTAAAATAGTGGTATTTAATTTGGCGACCTTGTTTAACTCGTGAAATTCGCATAATAAATCCCACGTGAATATTTGCACCTTTACAGTATTTGCAACAGGAAGGAGAAGCTCCCTTTATTTCTCAGCTTATACATACAAACATGTTTTTACAAACCAGACAAGTGTAATTGTGTGTCTACATGGGTATTTACAAGCCTACTAATCTGTTTGATATCAGAGGAGGATAGGGACCAGGGAGCAAAAATTATCAACCCCCATGGGAAAAGTTTATCTAGCAGTTTCCCCTTTCATCACTTAAGGGATTACACTGGCAGAGGAAATTGAAACTTGAAGGGTGTGTGATAATAGCTGTGTAACAGTTAGTGCTTGTTGCTTATTATCAATGAAAAGAAAATACATAACGTTGATATCCAGATCAGAAAAAAATCAGCAGAATTCTCAGAACCCCCTCTATATACGGGCATGTCAAGATCACAGGTCAGCAATCACATACAAAAGTGAGAAATTAGCATTGAGATCCCAGTCAAGATCAAAGGTGAGGATCCCATGTCAATCTTTGATCCATATTCACATAATGAACCAGATCAGGTAGAGATGGGTTCAGAGGTTAATGTAGACTGTGGTATCTATAGACTTTCTAAGTCATATTATATCCTTTTGATAGATGAGCTCAGTTATGCAGGAAAGATTTGCCACGCATTAGCACAGACAGAGGAAACATTCTTCAGATGGCTGAGTGGATATGGCATTCCAGCTTCTTGGCACATCTGCCTCTTTTGTGTGTTTGTAGCTGGCACCACTACACACACTTCAGTGTCACGGTCTTCTTCAACATCTGTCCATTTGGAGGAAAATGCCTCGGCTGGTTTACACACAAATCAAATCAATTTTATTTATATAGCGCCAAATCACACCAAACAGTTGCCCCAAGGCGCTTTATATTGCAAGGCAAAGCCATACAATAATTATGGAAAAACCCCAACGGTCAAAATGACCCCCTGTGAGCAAGCACTTGGCGACAGTGGGAAGGAAAAACTCCCTTTTAACAGGAAGAAACCTCCAGCAGAACCAGGCTCAGGGAGGGGCAGTCTTCTGCTGGGACTGGTTGGGGCTGAGGGAGAGAATCAGGAAAAGACATGCTGTGGAGGGGAGCAGAGATCAGTCACTAATGATTAAATGCAGAGTGGTACATACAGAGCAAAAAGAGAAAGAAACACTCAGTGCATCATGGGAACCCCCCAGCAGTCTAGGTCTATAGCAGCATAACTAAGGGATGGTTCAGGGTCACCTGATCCAGCCCTAACTATAAGCTTTAGCAAAAAGGAAAGTTTTAAGCCTAATCTTAAAAGTAGAGAGGGTGTCTGTCTCCCTGATCTGGGAGCTGGTTCCAGAGGAGAGGAGCCTGAAAGCTGAAGGCTCTGCCTCCCATTCTACTCTTAAAAACCCTAGGAACTACAAGTAAGCCTGCAGTCTGAGAGTGAAGTGCTCTATTGGGGTGATATGGTACTATGAGGTCCCTAAGATAAGATGGGACCTGATTATTCAATACCTTATAAGTAAGAAGAAGAATTTTAAATTCTATTCTAGAATTAACAGGAAGCCAATGAAGAGAAGCCAATATGGTTGAAATATGCTCTCTCCTTCTAGTCCCTGTCAGTACTCTAGCTGCAGCATTTTGAATTAACTGAAGGCTTTTCAGGGAACTTTTAGGACAACCTGATAATAATGAATTACAATAGTCCAGCCTAGAGGAAATAAATGCATGAATTAGTTTTTCAGCATCACTCTGAGACAAGACCTTTCTAATTTTAGAGATATTGCGCAAATGCAAAAAAGCAGTCCTACATATTTGTTTAATATGCGCATTGAATGACATATCCTGATCAAAAATGACTCCAAGATTTCTCACAGTATTACTAGAGGTCAGGGTAATGCCATCCAGAGTAAAGATCTGGTTAGACACCATGTTTCTAAGATTTGTGGGGCCAAGTACAATAACTTCAGTTTTAACTGAGTTTAAAAGCAGGAAATTAGAGGTCATCCATGTCTTTATGTCTGTAAGACAATCCTGCAGTTTAGCTAAATGATGTGTGTCCTCTGGCTTCATGGATAGATAAAGCTGGGTATCATCTGCGTAACAATGAAAATTTAAGCAATACCGTCTAATAATACTGCCTAAGGGAAGCATGTATAAAGTGAATAAAATTGGTCCTAGCACAGAACCTTGTGGAACTCCATAATTAACCTTAGTCTGTGAAGAAGATTCCCCATTTACATGAACAAATTGTACTGTATTAGATAAATATGATTCAAACCACTGCAGGGCAGTGCCTTTAATACCTATCTCTGTAATAAAATTTTATGGTCAACAGTATCAAAAGCAGCACTGAGGTCTAACAGAACAAGTACAGAGATGAGTCCACTGTCTGAGGCCATAAGAAGATCATTTGTAACCTTCACTAATGCTGTTTCTGTACTATGATGAATTCTAAACCCTGACTGAAACTCTTCAAATAGACCATTCCTCTGCAGATGATCAGTTAGCTGTTTTACAACTACCCTTTCAAGAATTTTTGAGAGAAAAGGAAGATTGGAGATTGGCCTATAATTAGCTAAGATAGCTGGGTCAAGTGATGGCTTTTTAAGTAATGGTTTAATTACTGCCACCTTAAAAGCCTGTGGTACATAGCCAACTAATAAAGATAGATTGATCATATTTAAGACCGAAGCATTAATTAATGGTAGGGCTTCCTTGAGCAGCCTGGTAGGAATGGGGTCTAATAGACATGTTGATGGTATTGAGGAAGTAACTAATGAAAATAACTCAGAACAATCGGAGAGAAAGAGTCTAACCAAATACCGGCATCACTGAAAGCAGCCAAAGAGAATGATATGTCTTTGGGATGGTTATGAGTAATTTTTTCTCTAATAGTTAAAATTTTATTAGCAAAGAAAGTCATGAAGTCATTACTAGTTAAAGTTAAAGGAATACTCGGCTCAATAGAGCTCTGACTCTTTGTCAGCCTGGCTACAGTGCTGAAAAGAAACCTGGGGTTGTTCTTATTTTCTTCAATTAGTGATGAGTAGTAAGATGTCCTAGCTTTACGGAGGGCTTTTTTATAGCGCAACAGACTCTTTTTCCAGGCTAAGTGAAGATCTTCTAAATTAGCGAGACGCCATTTCCTCTCCAACTTACGGGTTATCTGCTTTAAGCTGTGAGTTTGTGAGTTATACCACGGAGTCAGGCACTTCTGATTTAAGGTTCTCTTTTTCAGAGGAGCTACAGCATCCAAAGTTGTCCTCAAAGAGGATATAAAACTATTGACGAGATAATCTATCTCACTCACAGAGTTTAGGTAGCTACTCTGCCCTGTGTTGGTATATGGCATTGGAGAACATAAAGAAGGAATCATATCCTTAAACCTAGTTACAGCGCTTTCAGAGTAAATGTAAATGTTATTAAGAAATGATCAGACAGAAGGGGGTTTTCAGGGAATACTGTTAAGTCTTCAATTTCCATACCATAAGTCAGAACAAGATCTAAGGTATGATTAAAGTGGTGGGTGGACTCATTTCCATTTTGAGCAAAGCCAATCGAGTCTAACAATAGATTAAATGCAGTGTTGAGGCTGTCATTCTCAGCATCTGTGTGGATGTTAAAATCGCCCACTATAATTATCTTATCTGAGCTAAGCACTAAGTCAGACAAAAGGTCCGAAAATTCACAGAGAAACTCACAGTAACGACCAGGTGGACGATAGATAACAACAAATAAAACTGGTTTTTGGGACTTCCAATTTGGATGGACAAGACTAAGAGTCAAGCTTTCAAATGAATTAAAGCTCTGTCTGGGTTTTTGATTAATTAATAAGCTGGAATGGAAGATTGCTGCTAATCCTCCGCCCCGGCCCGTGCTACGAGCGTTCTGACAGTTAGTGTGACTCGGGGGTATTGACTCGTTTAACATATTCATCCTGCTGTAACCAGGTTTCTGTAAGGCAGAATAAATCAATATGTTGATCAATTATTATATGATTTAGTAACAGGGACTTAGAAGAGAGAGATCTAATGTTTAATAGACCACATTTAACTGTTTTAGTCTGTAGTGGAGTTGAAGTTGCTATATTATTTTTTTCTTTTTGAATTTTTATGCTTAAATAGATTTTTGCTGGTTATTGGTGGTCTGGGAGCAGGCACCGTCTCTACGGGGATGGGGTAATGAGGGGATGGCAGGGAGAGAGAAGCTGCAGAGAGGTGTGCAAAACTACAATTCTGCTTCCTGGTCCCAACCCTGGATAGTCACGGTTTGGAGGATTTAAGAAAATTGGCCAGATTTCTAGAAATGAGAGCTGCTCCATCCAAAGTGGGATGGATGCCTTCTCTCCTAACAAGACCAGGTTTTCCCCAGAAGCTTTGCCAATTATCTATGAAGCCCACCTCATTTTTTGGACACCACTCAGACAGCCAGCAATTCAGGGAGAACATGCGGCTAAGAATGCAAAATATACAGAGAGACCTTTTCGAACTTCCACAACTCATACTACATCACTGCTCATCTCCCTGACTCTTTAAAAAATCCTCCCCTCAGACGTCCTGTCGCGTTCTAAGACTTTATTAAACAATCTGTATCAAACCTTCACTGCCATCGCTCTTAAACATCTCCAACTGCTTTTTCACTCCGCCCAGCTGTCCTTACTTCTTCATCCTTACTAATCCGCCGCACTTTCAGATTCTCTTGGTACATTTTTACTTTTGGCTGTCCCCAGTTGCTCAGCGTCGCCACAGAGGATTAAGGAGAGAGCCACATAGGGATTTGGCACCAGTTTTATACAGAATACCATTCCGAGTGCAACTCCAATTCTACACGGGAAAAACATGCTCACTGCTCCCAGTGTTTGATCTTGGAGCCAAACATTAGTCAGGTCCAACAGTGTTTAAACTCTGACATCTGACAGGATTATCTGACAGAGCGGCTCTCTCTTCAAATCAATGTGGAGAAAACTACAGTACTTTTTAAAAAAAAAGTTGTTTATTTAATCAGAGTTTTACAATAATTCGATTATTAAGCATTATTTTCTACCAGACAGTATGCATGCAAATATCAGAGCCATGTTCCCAAGTGGGGGTAAGTTGGAGCGTGACACCGACAGATGGATTGGGGCCGTGTCTGATGTTTTACGGACGCTGTACCGGGCCGTTGTGGTAAAGAAAGTGCTGAGCCAGAAGGCGAGACTCTCCATTTATCAGTCAGTTTATGCTCCTGTCCTCACTGTTGGTCATGAACTTTGGGTAATGACCAAAATAACAAGGTTGTGGATACAAGTGGTGGAAATGAGGTTCTTCCGTTGAGTATCTGGGCTTGAACTCAGGGACAGCTTGAGAAGCTCAGATTAGAGCCATCAGCTGAGGTGGTTCAGGCATCTGGTGAGGATGCTCCGTAGTCATCTTTCTAGGAAGGTCTTCCAGGCATGTCCAACTGAGAGGAGGTAGGGATTATAACCCTACCCTGGCTGTCCTCTGCCCCCCATTTCCACCATCTACACCTCCCGCTGTCTTAGTAGGGCCAAGAACATTCTCAAGGACAATACACACCCCAGCTTTCACCTCTTCAACCTGTTGCCCTCTGGCAGGCGCTACAGGTCCATACAGGCCAGGACAAATAGACTCAGAGACAGTTTCTTCCCCAAAACCATCACCATGTTGAACAATAATCTGCACTAAAAACAGACTATATTAGGTACTGAGTCGCACCATATCTATCTCATTTGTAGCACAGGACTTTTGCACATTTTTCAGTTGTTCCATTGTTTATTATATCGCCTATAGTTGTCATACAGTTTTACATTTCCTTTAGCACTCTCTCAAATGCTACACTGTTTACACTGTCCACGTTACACAATTTTACATTTCAGCAAAGGACTTCACGTGTTTCCTTATGTGATATTGTTGTTTATTCATGTTATATTGTCTGGTATTGCACTGCGTGCACTTTTTAAGGGACAGCCCCCCTAATCTCGTTGTACTATGCAGACTGTGTTTGCTGTGTATAATGACAATAAAGGCTTTCTATTCTATTCTATTCTATTCTATATATACACGCTTGATTACTTTATTTAATGAAACAATAATCTCGTTTATTTATTTCAGATATAGTCTTCCACGTGCTCTGTGCGCCTCTATACTGGTTAATCCCGCCCACACCGCAGCGCTCAGACGTCTCATTGGCTCACCAGAGGAGCGCTCCGCCCCCTGGTGGAGTTCATCACGTCACAGAGAACTAAAGTTGGGAACGCGCTTATTATTTAATCTGGAAAATACTGAGACGAGAAAAGAGAGAGAAAAACTTTGTCAGACTTTCTTCAGTCAGCAGATGAAGCTGTAAAAGCATCTGTTTTGACAAAATGTTGAACTCCTCCGCAGGAGCAAAAGCCGCTTCCAGCTCAGCGGGACTCCGCGCCGCCGCCGCCGCGGTCTGTCTGCTCGTCACCGGGACGATCGTCTTGTCTGTCGGCCGTCCGAGCAGCCGAGACGCGGAGGGACGCGAAGGTGCCGCTCCGGACAGGAAGGTTCTCTCCTTGTATTTCGGTAAATTAAGCCGGGAGAGGAGATCGATACGCCGGGCTCGGCGGGGCGAAACCCACCTCGGGCCCGTGGAGCAGCTTTCCCCGGGAGACGTGTTCGTGGCGGTGAAGAGCACCGGCAGGTTCCACGACGAGCGGCTGCAGCTGCTGCTGGACACCTGGATGTCCAGACACCAAGAACAGGTCAGAGCGCACACAGTCAGCAAAGAATCATCTCTGCACGGACCCAGTTTAATTATTTAACCGAATACAGTTTGTCATCATTTGTTTATGTTATTGTCTACTTTTATGGATTTTACAGATTCGTGTTTTAACTCCATAAATATAAAAGTCTGTACATTATTTAAGTTATTGCAGTTATTAGCATTTCACAGTTAAGTTACAAGTGTTTAGTAATCTTGTATTAAAGTGGTCATGTTAGTAATAATCATTAACTAACAATGAATAGAGTGATAACTGATGTTTAGTAATCACTTATTAAAGTGTTCATGATATTTAATGTAGTAATAACCATTAACTAACAATGAATAGAGTGATAACTGATGTTTAGTAATCATTTATTAAAGTGTTCATGTTATTTAATGTAGTAATAACCATTAACTAACAATGAATAGAGTGATAACTGATGTTTAGTAATCATTTATTAAAGTGTTCATGTTGTTTAATGTAGTAATAACCATTAACTAACAATGAATAGAGTGATAACTGATGTTTAGTAATCATTTATTAAAGTGTTCATGTTATTTAATGTAGTAATAACCATTAACTAACAATGAATAGAGTGATAACTGATGTTTAGTAATCATTTATTAAAGTGTTCATGTTATTTAATGTGTTTAATCAACAATGAATAGAGTGATAACTGATGTTTAATGATCATTTATTAAAGTGTTCATGTTATTTAATGTAGTAATAACCATTAACTAACAATGAATAGTGTGATAACTGATGTTTAGTAATCATTTATTAAAGTGTTCATGTTATTTAATGTAGTAATAACCATTAACTAACAATGAATAGAGTGATAACTTATGTTTAGTAATCATTTATTAAAGTGTTCATGTTATTTAATGTAGTAATAACCATTAAGTAACAATGAATAGAGTGATAACTGATGTTTAGTAATCATTTATTAAAGTGTTCATGTTATTTAATGTAGTAATAACCATTAAGTAACAATGAATAGAGTGATAACTGATGTTTAGTAATCATTTATTAAAGTGTTCATGTTATTTAATGTAGTAATAACCATTAACTAACAATGAATAGAGTGATAACTTATGTTTAGTAATCATTTATTAAAGTGTTCATGTTATTTAATGTAGTAATAACCATTAAGTAACAATGAATAGAGTGATAACTGATGTTTAGTAATCATTTATTAAAGTGTTCATGTTATTTAATGTAGTAATAACCATTAACTAACAATGAATAGAGTGATAACTGATGTTTAATCATTTATTAAAGTGTTCATGTTATTTAATGTAGTAATAGCCATTAACTAACAATGAGTGATAACTGATGTTTAAGAATCAATTATTAAAGTGTTCGTGTTATTTAATGTAGTAATAACCATTAACTAACAATGAATAGAGTGATAACTTATGTTTAGTAATCATTTATTAAAGTGTTCATGTTATTTAATGTAGTAATAACATTAAGTAACAATGAATAGAGTGATAACTGATGTTTAGTAATCATTTATTAAAGTGTTCATGTTATTTAATGTTTTTAATTAACCAACAATGAAGAAAGTGATAACTGATGTTTAATAATCATTTATTAACGTGTTCGTGTTATTTAATGTAGTAAGAACCATTAACCAACAATGAATAGAATGATAACTGGTTTAATAATCATTTATTAAAGTGTTTGTTATTTAACGTAATAACCATCAACTAACAATGAATAGAGTGATAACTGATGTTTAACAATCATTTATTAAAGTGTTTGCTATTTAACATAGTAATAATTATGTTTAATGTAGTAATAACCATTAACTAACAATTAATAGAGTGATGTTTAGTAATCATTTATTAAAGTGTTCATGTTATTTAATGTAGTACTAACCATTAACTAACAATGAAGAGTGATAACTGATGTTTAATAATAATTTATTAAAGTGTTCATGTTATTTAATGTAGTAATAACCATTAACTAACAATGAATAGTGATAACTGACAGTTCATAACAATTTATTAAAGTGTTCATGTTATTTAACATAGTAATAAGCATTCACTAACAATGAATTATGAGATAACTGAAGTTTAATAATTTATTAAAGGTGTTCATGTCAGTTAATGCAATAATATGACTGGACTAACAATAAATTACAAGATAACTTATGTTTGGTAATCATTTATTAAAAGGTGTTCATGTTAGTTAATGTAGAAATAACCATTAACTAACAATGAATTGAGCATAAATCATGTATTTAACCAGTATTTACTGCAGTAAAAAGCATTACTCACAATTAATTAAAACACATTTGTTAACCATTTATTGAGTTCAGCATCTTTATAAATTGTTAAATTATGTATGAATTAATACCTTCATTAACATGAATACCATTAATAAATTCACTCTTATTTCACTGTTCAGTAATGCTTATGACTGCATTAACTAATTTTAATTAATGTACCATTATTATAAAGCACTTTAATTTAATCATTACAACACTATATTGATCTATCAAGTAGGTCTTACAAATTATTGCCTGCCATTAGCAGGGCAACAATACTAGAGGGTCTGCAAACCTTTTTATAACTTAGTAAAACAAACAAAAAAGTATGAATCTGCTCCATATTCAAAGCTGATGTTTTGGGTTCTGACAGATACAGGTGAGGACCAGTGAACCTTCTGTTTTGAGACTTGTCGATGTTCCGTACAGTGTGGGAAGGTAGAAAAATCCAGAACTGAACCAGGGCCACATCAGAATTCTGCTGCTTGGCAAGACTTCAGAAAGACCACAAAGACCTTGTATGCATGTGGAATTACTGTCAAATTTTTGGAATTGTTGTGGAGGGTGGTGGCCAAGTGGTTACTGCATTTGGTTTCAGTCCAGAAGGTTCACGGTTCAAACCCCATATTTCTCCATGTAATGTGGAGTTGTGTCAGGAAGGGCATCTGGCGTAAAACTTGTGCCAGTTCAACAAGCAGATCTGCCTCAGATTTGCTGTGGCGACCCAGAGTGAAAGCAAGGGAGCACCCAAGGGCTTCTTTATGGATTTAATAAACCATCAACCCTAACTTTTATCATACATTTAACCCGGCTTACCTGGACTTCCTGTGTGTGGAAGTTTGTTTTTTTAAGGCTCCGCCCACATTATCTGACATAATGTAAAGCGTGGTCCCGTAAAAGCAGGTCAAAGCCATTTATTAGAGCTGTTGAAACTAGTGTTCCCGCTTCCCATTTATGTGCCCCGTGAAATGTGACTGGCTCCTTGGAGTCTTTGATCCAGGATCTGGAAGCAGAGACACGGGCCTTTGTAATGTATGACAGAGACATCTGAGGACGCGGCTTTGAAGACATAATACAAACGGCATGCTGAAGAGGGACAGAGGAGACGGATGGACGAACACTGCCTTTCATCAAGTCGACTTAATGCGATCCAGATCAGTTTTAGGGATGTAGGCTAAGTTAACGCTGGCTCACTTTGGACCACCATCAACACGTAGAGAGAGCTTGCATTTAAAACAAAAAAAACAAAAAACAATTAAAGTTATGTACAAGTGCAGAGCGTGAGGCCACAGCGCCATGGGGCACATATCAAAAGCTCAGTCTTACTTAACTTCGACTGTGCATCGCAAGTTAAAGAAATCATCCACTCGGCACAAAAACTGAGACTTGATTTGTGCAGATGAGTGCAGCACATGGAGTGCACACACATTAAAAACATGTTGGAATTTTAGCCATTAGGGTTGGAAAATCGCAATATCTATGGCAAAACATTCCAATGGATGATGATCTTGCGGGTTGGGGGGGTTACATACAGTAGTGTTGAGAATAACAGTAGTGCTATGTGACTAAAAAGATTAATCCAGGTTTTGAGTATATTTCTTATCGTTACATGGAAAACAAGGTACCAGTAGATTCAGAAGATTCTCACAAATCCAACAAGACCAAGCATTCATGATATGCACACTCTTAAGGCTATGAAATTGGGCTATTAGTAAAAAAAAAAAGTAGAAACGGGGGTGTTCGCAATAATAGTAGCATCTGCTGTTGACGCTACAAACTCAAAACTATTATGTTCAAACTGCTTTTTTAGCAATCCTGTGAATCACTAAACTAGTATTTAGTTGTATAACCACAGTTTTTCATGATTTCTTCACATCTGCAAGGCATTAATTTTGTTGGTTTGGCACCAAGATTTTGCTCGTTTACTAGTGTGCTTGGGGTCATTGTCTTGTTGAAACACCCAATTCAAGAGCATGTCCTCTTCAGCATAAGGCAACATGACCTCTTCAAGTATTTTGACATATCCAAACTGATCCATGATACCTGGTATGCGATATATAGGCCCAACACCATAATAGGAGAAACATGTCCATATCATGATGCTTGCACCACCATGCTTCACTGTCTTCACTGTGAACTGTGGCTTGAATTCAGAGTTTGGGGGTCATCTCACAAACTGTCTGTGGCCCTTGGACCCAAAAAGAACAGTTTCACTCTCATCAGTCCACAAAATATTCCTCCATTTCTCTTTAGGTCAGTTGATGTGTTCTTTGGCAAATTGTAACCTCTTCTGCACATGTCTTTTATTTAACAGAGGGACTTTGCAGGGGATTCTTGCAAATAAATTAGCTTCACACAGGCATCTTCTAACTGTCACAGCACTTACAGGTAACTCCAGATTGTCTTTGATCCTCCTGGAGCTGATCAATGGGTGAGCCTTTGCCATTCTGGTTATTCTTCTATCCATTTTGATGGTTGTTTTCCGTTTTCTTCCACGCGTCTCTGGTTTTTTGTCCATTTTAAAGCATTGGAGATCATTGTAGTTGAACAGCCTATAATTTTTTGCACCTGCGTATAGGTTTTCCCCTCTCCAATCAACTTTTTAATCAAACTACGCTGTTCTTCTGAACAATGTCTTGAATGTCCCATTTTCCTCAGGCTTTCAAAGAGAAAAGCATGTTCAACAGGTGCTGGCTTCTTCCTTAAATAACGGACACCTGATTCACACCTGTTTGTTCCACAAAATTGACGAACTCACTGATCGAATGCCACACTACTATTATTGTGAACACCCCCTTTTCTACTTTTTTTTTTTAACTAATAGCCCAATTTCATAGCCTTAAGAGTGTGCATATCATGAATACTTGGTCTTGTTGGATTTGTGAGAATCTACTGAATCTACTGGTACCTTGTTTCCCATGTAACAATAAGAAATATACTCAGAACCTGGATTAATCTTTTTAGTCACATAGCACTACTATTATTCTGAACACTACTGTACTTCTACACTCTTTAAAATGTATATTCATAAATTAAATTGTGAATTAATATGCATTTACCTATTTACTGTTACCATTACTAATTAACCTTAACAGGCAAACTTCAACTGATTTTCACAAGCAGGTGTCACCTGACCGTATCCGGAGCACCTCTTCACTGTTCAGTAACTTAGGAAAAGTTAACTACAGGCAGAAAACTCTTCTTACTATCTAATGGCTACATCTCCATGATACATCTCTGTGTAACTGCCTGGCAGACGAACTCTTCTTGATACCTTGCATTAATTTTTTTCTGTGCAGTGCATGAACATTTTTATGCCAAGTTGCATGCTGAGCAGAACTGTATCTCCTCACAGGGCATGTTCTCAGAGCATGCTGGAAGTGCACACTGGCAAATTTCCACATTGTGGAGCATGAAGTTTTATTTTCATATCGTATTGTTTCAGCATGCAAAGGTCTCACGGATTGCCTGGAGGACCGACCCTATGGACCATGTGGGCCGTTTCTCAGGGCATGATCCTGCACATACAGTAGGTGCCTCTTTACTAAGGACTCCAGCAGCTGGAGAAGGCCAAGGACGCACCCATGCTTCACATGACTGTGGCAGATGTGGCAGTTACTTTCCAGCCAATTTCAGTCGTGTGGTGGATGCGGTAACTGCTCCCTGACGAACTTTAAATGGAAAGAAATTGCTGCTCCTCACATCCACACTTCCCTTGGATTTGTGATGTCCAAACATCATCTGCTGGACTTTTATAAATAAAACATCCAGCATGAGTTTACTGACTGAACTCTGTCAAACAGCCACATATTTATCTGAGATCAGACAGACTGCTTTGTTATGAATCACAGTGGTGAGTGTGAAATTGTTGCTATAAAACACAAGACGCTTGACGGCACATAATCGAGTGCAGACGTGACTGCGGCCTGTTTTACGGTTTTTACGAAAACCGTGGCGTTGGACAAAGGGCTTGCTCGCGTCTCATGATGCGCCGTGGTTGACATGTAAGCACTCGGAGGATGAGCCGACGGTTCTGTGGCTGCGTGTTCATGCCCAGATTGTTATCTGCTCTCACAGTCGGGTGTACATCACTCGACACGTTTCCCAGACACACCTCTGGGCTTCAAAGCTGCTGAGTCATGGAAATTGGGCAGCATGCACAAACACGGCGTGGAGAGCATTCTCACAGCTTTGCCGACACAAAACAAATGTCCTGAGAGCTCGCCAGCATTCTCATGGGAAGTTAAAAACGTGTCTGATCACAAGAGCAAAACACACAAACAGGTACACACGCTGCTTTCTTCTCCCTCAGTGATCACTGATGTTGTTACTGCTGCCATTTCCTGTGTTGTAAACTAGCCTGTTACCCCCACCCCCCTCCCTGAAGAACACACATCCAGTGGGATCGCAGAGCTTGAGAGGGGGGAGAGAGAAAAAAAAGAAGCCTAATAGAAATCCTCAGCTGTTTGGACTCGCTCCTTTTTCCCCCAGTCTCTTTGATTCTCTCTCGCCCTAAAGCTGCAACCGTTGTTGGTCAAACATTTATCACTCAAACAAACTGACTCATTGGACTGGATTCCACCTAATAAATATATGTAGCCCCAACTCAAATAAAATACATCCATGCAAGCTAATGTAATTTGAGTTGGGACTACATATATTTATTAGATGGAAATCCTGCACATAATTTAATCAAGTTCATCCAAAGAGCCTTTTTTTTTTTGAGTGCAGTTGTGCAAAAATCAGTAATTCTGACTGAGTCGGTCTGTTTATTGGGGCAGCACATGAAATGTGGTTAGAACCTATCAGAACCAGGACTGTGGGGACTGTGGGGGAGGTGATGGTCTAGTGGTTAAAGCGTTGAGTTTCCAACCAGAGGATCCTCGGTTCAAATTCCAGCCTGACTGGAAAATCACTAAGGGCCCTTGGTCCTTAATCCCCTGGTTGCTCCCGGTGTATAGTGGGCGCCTTGCATGGCAGCAGCCTGACATCCGGGTGAATGTGAGGCATTTGATGTGTTAAGCGCTTTGAGCATCTGATGCAGATGGAAAAAGCGCTAAATAAAATTATTTGTGGTCAATCCCCAGCAGAACTGGAATTAGAAGCAGAATGGAGTCAAGAATGACAAAATCAGAACTGAAGATTTCTAAAATGACTGAATGACTGAATGTCAGAAAAATGGGTAATTCCTCATTTAAGTTCTAATCTTGTGCGCTCTGAGGGAACATTGAAGGAGGTAAAGTCATATCTTCAAAACCCGTACTTCATCTCATCACTTTATGTCCTTTATGCAAAAAAGGGCAGGTCAAAAAGTGGAGACAAAAATTGGAGACAAATATATTTGTGAAGTTCAGTGCTGCAACAGATCACAAAACCCATTGCTCAGATTGAATCACCACATTTAGTCACGGATCTGATTTTGTTTTTGGATCTGCCAAAAAACAAAACAAGTTAAAAAAGTTGGGGGGCAGGGGAAGACAAATATAACTTTTGTTTCCACTGATTAAAGAACTCAAAGAATAATGAAGAAAAGAAATGTTTGGCTGTATCATGATTAAATAAAATAAGGTGTCCAATGTTTAAATAATATTTGGAAATAAAACAGAAATGGAAAACCTGAGCAGGCACACCACTCAGCAAAAGTTGGGAAAGTTTTTTTTTTTTTAAAGTATTTCTTGCAAACTAAACGGTCATCAATGGTGACTATCACAATGATCGGAAGCTTTATTGCAATCAATGTTTTAATTTGAATAGGGTTGTTAAAACTGAGCTTTTAATGTACTACTGCAATAAAATGGACAGATTTCTCTGTAACATTAGCTTTGCTTTTAATTAAAATCTAGAAATATCAAGTTTGACCTTTTACCGACATATTGGTCAATAAAAACATTCATTTCAACACTTAAACCTATGAGGACTACTCCACATGTATGGTTTCCTGCGTGCACTCTGACCTTCAACCCTGTCACTCATCACATCAGCACACACACACACACGCACACACAGCATGGCGACAAGCACCTGCTCTGCTGCTGATAGACAAGAAGCTCACTTTTGCCCCGGCCTTCCTCCACCATCAGCATCCCTCCCACCACGTGTACATGTAGCAGAGGAAAAGAGGCGGGGCCTCACCTGAGATCATACAGTCTCCACAAAACTAAAAAATAAAAAAAAAAAGGTGGGGGGGGGAGTGCTGTAGAAAAACGGCAGGTTGGGTTTTTTCTTTTCCTCTGTTGGAAAAATATGAAGCTTATCAGTGACGTGTTTGTGTTTTCTGCAGACATACGTGTTCACTGAAGGAAATGATGAAAAGCTGAGGAAAAGGATGGGTGAGTGGTGTTTACACACACACACACACACACAGCAGTTCTGCTGAGTAGCAGCAGTTATCTATATGAGGCAGGAACCAGACTGCTGACAGAGCATCACTGTGTTTCCATAAAGTGCAGGAAGTCACTCGGGTTTGATGAACAGGCGTTTCCTCCACTTAATCGAGGAATTGTTTTATTTTCAATGAGTTATTCTTCTCACCGAGTGAACTGAGGCAAAACAATGTGCCATTAGTAGAACTAGAATGAGGAACTAGGGAAGTCCGCATTATGTTCTCTCACGTTTGTCTGTTGCTGAGCAGAATCAGCTGCTTGTAGAAAGGACAGTGAAGGTAAAATGGGGACGTCTAATTGGTCTTTTCCAGTTGCTGGATCATGGCCAGAAAAACGTGTAATGTGGCCAAAATGCCATAGCTGATGCTCCCTCACAGTGCAAGTGATTCGCCTCATCCGAGGCTCCCAAAGTAACCATCTATCGGACACAAAGTCATTCCAGTGGGCCAAATACCAGGGACATCCTGTGGTCACCTCAGCTCAATGGTTATCATCCCAGTCTCAGACCGGGAGCACCAGGAACCCAAAGACTCTGACCTTTATCCTCTCGCAAAGGTATCAGCATCCGTCAACACATCTTCCCAGTGATGTCACGACTCCACAAACTCTTCCTCGCAAACAAAGGCACCCAAGTTGCTGTCTTCCACCGCTGGTTGTGGAACCCAGAAAAGCTCGGCTTACAACACACACACACATAGCAGCTGGTGTTAAAAATGTTAAGGGGGACGCACCTTTGGAGGAAACAAAATAAAAAAGCACTTCATACGGGAGCGACAAAAGAGCAAACAAAAGACAAATCAAATCACAATACGACCTACTTTATTGCTGCCCAACACCATTCAGAGACACTATTGAACAGAAATTTTGTCCTCCTTTCTTTCTGGATTGTAAATTTCTCAATGACCCTCTGATTAAAGTCCATCACCTCCGTCACCAGTTTCTTTTCCGTTGACAGCATGTCGAGTGCATTCAGCCTCTCCTGGTTCATGGTGTTTCTGGAAAACGTTTTGATGCTTTTCAAGGTGAAGAAACACCTCTCAGTTTCTGCAGTGGTCATGGGTGTGGTGATGAAGATCTTTAGGAGAGTCACAGTCTCTGAAAAGACCTTTCCAAGTTCATTTTCCATTAACAACTGGGAAAGGTCCACAGCAGGACACCTGCAGGACCTTCGAACTCCTCCTTGGTGTAGATGAGACAGAGCTCTGTCTTCAGCTTGCGTCCATTAAACATCGGGTAGAGCTTCAAGTTGCTGCTGGGGGCATCTTCCAGAAATGTGGTGTGGTACTGTGTGAACCTTTCTACCTGCAGACAACTGGCACTGATGAGATGGTTCATGAAGTTTAACCTGCTCCCATAAAAAAAAAGCTTTATTTGGTCATTTTCACCATTTTAAAAACATTTCTTGTGTCAACTGAACAGTGTCCTGTTTTATACATGATGTCTCATGGATCAAGATTCTTAGCACAAATATCATCTTATCTACAATTAAAATGATACTGTAAACCTAAAGGTAAAACTATGCAATCCATTTTTTGGTATAGATTTACAGTAGAAAGTACAAACCAAAAAAAAAAAAAAAAACACTCACCTCTTCTGCGATCCCCTGATGGTTCTGTGGACTCAGTACACAATGTCTCTTTGGAGAGAGGAGACGGAGGAGAGAGAAAAGGCGCATGCAGTCGTTGCTCTTGAGTAAGTGACATCTCAATTTTTCAATTTATTAGTTTATATAGCGCCAACTCACTCACTAACTTGCTCAGGACAAATGCATCCTTTGTCATGCTTATATTTGATTGCGTGCACACCTACTTTTGCTTGACTTTATACTTCAGCATCTTGACCAGCATCACACTTTGTGCTCTTTTCAATCATCAGGATCCCACTTGATCAACACCAACTGTTCGGCGAGCCACAACCGCCAGGCTCTCTCCTGTAAAATGGCTCAGGAATACGACACATTCCTGACAACTAGCAAGAAGTAAGACGCCGCCCACACCATAACACGTATGCATAAACTCATGAGCTGTTGACTAACCCACTGACATGTGCAGGTGGTTCTGTCACGTTGATGATGACAACTACTTGAACGTTGGCGCCCTCCTGAAGCTCTTGTCTCAGTACAGCCACAAGCAGGACGTTTACATCGGACGGCCGAGCCTGGAGCGACCAACCGAGGCCACAGAGAGACTCGGCACCTTCCAAACGGTGAAATTTAATGGATTATGCATCCATACATTCCACATGTAGCTTTACATCTTGCTCATTAAAAATATGCATGTGCAGAAGCAGGTGCGATTCTGGTTCGCCACAGGAGGAGCAGGATTCTGTCTGAGCCGCGGCCTGGCACTTAAAATGAAACCATGGGCGAGGTAAAGCCTGAGATTTAAATTATTATTATTTTTTAAATCTGCACAATTTCAAGTAGGGGTCGACTGCTTATTGGTGCTGATAAATAACATATTTTAGACTAATTATCAGTGGCGATAATCGGCCCAATTATTGGCCTGGGGTCAACCGATTATCAGCCTGGCCAATTATCAGCACAGATTTTCGGTTGATCCCTAATTTCAGGCATAAACCATCAAATAACCCTTTGTTGCTCACTTTCTAGCGATGGCGCTTTCATGCAAACAGCTGAACGCATTCACCTCCCAGACGACTGCACTGTGGGCTACATCGTCGAGGCGCTGCTTGGGGTTAGCCTAACCCGGTCAGCACTGTTCCACTCTCACCTGGAGAACCTGGGACTGGTGTTATACATACACAAACAGGTATACGCGCAAACACACACACACACACACACACACACACACACACACACACACACACATACACACACACAATGCCACGGTTATTTGTGGCCATGTGCTGTACTAATGTAGCGTTTGTGTTTCTGATGTTCTGTCAGGTGACTCTTAGCTACGGCACCATCGAAAACAGAAGCAACACTGTCAGTCTGAACGGACCGTTTTCCTTAGATGAAGACCCTACGAGGTAAAGTATGAGCACTGGAGATGTAACAATTCAAAGATGTGAACTGGAAACCGGTTTTTAAGTTAAACATTCACTGAAAAAAGAGAATAGTTGAACCAACTTAAATTAATTGTTTCAACTGGTAACATCTAAATGAATTAAGTTGTTTGAACTTAACTTTGTCAGTTAGAGTTGATCTGACCAACGTAAACAACTGACTAATGTTCAAACAACTTAATTCATTCAGGTGTTACCAATTGGAACAAGTTTTTAAGTTGGTTCTTTTTTCAGTGTGTAACTGCATCAATACACAAACCCCTGGATTGACTGAAATGAACTTTGAGTTGGTTTGACGTTATGAACTGGTTGAGTAAAGCTGTTATGCTGTGATCCATGTCTTCTGTTGTGAAAGTGTAGTGACACGGACCCACAACAGGGGGCGCAAATGAACGGTAAATAGATGAGCCAAAAAGTAACAATTTAATGTTGTGAATGTGCACAACGAATACACAGACAATCTCAGAATGTGATTACAGTCAATCCACAAAGGTGACGTGTGGGCAGGCTCAAGGATAGAAGACATCTGTCCTGAGAAGAGCCGGAACCACACGATTTCCGCCGCCACCGAACCTGGTGAATACTGGAGCCGCCAAGTCCCCAATTCCCAGGTGATCACCGTCCCCGACTGTCGGATCTGGTACTGCCGGCAAAGAACAAAGACAGTCAAGTGTGGGTGTGTGTACACCCAGTAACAACAACGGTGGGAATGCCACCTCCACCTCTCACTCAATATGCTGAAGAGTACCGCAGTGATTCCTCAGGGGAAAAGAGTGCCGTCCTGCACTCACTCAGCTTCCACAGAAAGAGGGACTGGTACTCCTGCAAACACTCACAATATACAGATATATTGTAACACAAACGGCTGAGGATATTACCTCCAGGGAAGTACGATATCTCGGCGATGAGGTGGAGATGACGTCTGGGTTTTATGGAGTGGCCCCCTGGTGGTGGGCCAGCAGCACCTCCTCTTCTGGCGGCCCACACAACATCTTCAAACGCTTGTAAAAGTTAAAAGGTCACACAGGCAAATCTAAAGACAAACTGTTGAAACAGATTTGGATTTTAAAATGATGATGAAAAGTTGGGTAAAAGTCTGTCCATTGGTAAGCTCTGTAGAATGAAAATTAAGTACAGCGTTAGCATGACAAATCATGTGGTGAGACAGTGCGGTAAAACCTGTGCAGGCAACAAGTAGATGACAATAAAGCTAGCACTACTAAGGCAACGCAAAACAAACGTTCCGTCTGAATACTCATACCAGTTTACGAAATTGTAAGCAAAAGCAGTACGTCACAATCCATAGCGTATCCAAACATTTGGTACACATTTAGCAGGAGTCAAATGGTACCCAGATGATCTACTACTTCCCATGAAAATTGTAAAAAGACAGAAGATATACATGAAAAGGGTAGAAGTGCACAGGGGGCCATGGCATTGTACAAATATATATTTATTAAATATCTGGGACCATTTAAATATTCATGGCATATGTGAATACCAGAACTTGGCAAAATTCTATTGTACCTGCATTACTGTAAATGTCCACCAGGGGGAAATATTGCTCCATTTCAAGAACTTTGAGGGAAAGTTGCTGCGGTACATCACGACAAAACCTGTTGCTTAAAGTAGTAGGTGCGCAATTGTAAACATCCAGGTCAAAGGACATATAAGATGGTGGCAGCGAAGAAAGTCCAAATTGTGCCCTTACTACTTCCTCCCTTACTTCTAGTGTGTACTACGGTAACAGCTGAGTAGTAGGCTGCTAACAGATGTTTGTCTCTCCTGAGTATTTGGATCCAGGGAAAGACAAGGGCCCAGTGTGAACCCTCCTGATCTCAGACTTTGAAGGGCTTTCCTGCTGAGGACACAAGGGTTTTGGGCTGTCCCACTGTCAAATCATCAAGTGAACAAGGGCTCGCACACAGACAGCCCTTTATGTCAACGCTCCATAAGTCAGTGTTGTAACATTAAAAACTATGGTAATTAGCACAGTACGCATATCTATGGCATATTCATTGTACATGAGAGCCTAGAACAAGTTCAAATCCGGCAGCTGAACATTTTCTTCTCTGCATTTTCTTCTTCACCTCTCCAGCACACTCACCATTATCTTCAACAGTTAACCCCAAGTATTTCTAACCTCACCTCTCCACTGTTCTCCCCCCCTTATTCATTCACGTACAGTCCATCGTGCTCCAACTGGGTTTCATCCCTCTTCTCTCTAGGCTCCCCTCAGCCTGATTTCTACTTCCACTATAGATCGTGATGTCATCTACAAGCATCAGTCCAAGGAGACTCCTGCCTGATCTCATCCCTCAACCTGTCCATCACAGCTGTAAACATAAAAAGGCTCAGATCCTTCACGCAATGCCACCTCTGCCTTGAACCCGTCACTTGTTTTTAATCATCGATTCTTCGACTAAGACACACAGGTTTTAGCAATGCAAAGATCACTGAAGGAACAGAAGGTTTTGGATCTGTGCACTTTCTGATGGGAGTGTACATGAAACCAATAATCAACAATCATTAGAAAAATAGTTTACAAACATGTTGTTCATGACTGACCTTTACTCAAGCACCTAAAGGACAGGGATCCAGGACAAATTTGATAATCGTGTAACTTCACCTACTTTTTACCCTTATCTCACTTCCATCACAGAATATAATAAAATCTGTTCTGTATATACACCTGAAAAAGTCTTCAGAAAAACATTTTTAAAGCTGGCTAGAACGTGGTTACTTTTTAGTATTTAACAGTGGCCACGAGAACAGAGACAACAGATAAAATTCAAGACTGTGTAAACTCCATCAACACATTAAGACACAGTGTAATTTAAAAAAACACAAAAAACAAAGATCCTTTGAGTAAAGCTCGGTAAGGGTTCAAGTCAGACGTTGTGGGCACTGTGCCAAAGAACTGCACTTGCATAATTCATCTTTGCAATGCATTACCTGCACTGTTTAAGGACCAAATCATCTTGTAAACGTGTGTTAGCATTATGTAAGCTTCACATTGTGTTTTACTACCACAGTCAGGTTCCTGCCTTTGTTCACGATGTTGATGTATGTGTGCATGCCACATAAACTTGTGCACATTACTCTGGGTTTACTGTGAAATTCCCAGCTGGCTGCTTCCAGGCATTGTAACCCTGGTTTCCCTGTCTCCCAGGTTCAGGTCTGTCCATTGTCAGCTGTACCCCGACACTCCTTGGTGCCTGCAGCAACTTTAAAGCCATCCAGAGATGCTGCTGGAGGAAAACATGTCTGAAGAAACTCGATTTTCTCCAGTGGAGAAGGAAATTGGTCTTGGTGTGCAGGATGAAGCAATAGAGTCCCTGCACTGGAAAAGGTCATGTCATGTTTGTTTAGAAAACCCCAAAAATCATAAAAATGCCTCATTGGGCTTTGGAGTTCTACAACAGAGGACAAACATTCTTCTCGCTGCCTTAATGTCCTGTTGCTTATGGAGTTGGAGACTGGCTGGTCAGGATGGAAGGAGGCTTGATGACCTCAACTGTGAACCTGAGTAGTGCTGCAGAGTATGAAAGTACAAAAACCTGCATCAATAAGAAAACAAGTGCATCCTGCAGAGCACGTAGCTCAGTGGACGATGAGCTGGAAATATGTAGACTTTAGTTCGAATCCTGCTTGTGCTACCTGTCTGTGTCCTTGGATAAGTCACTTAATCTGCATTGTCTTAGTTGACCCAGCTGTAAAAATTGGTACTGGAATTGGCTGGGGAAGTAAATGTGAGGCATCATTGTAAAGCACTTTGAACATCTGTTAGATGGAAACGCTGCAGAAATAGTCCTTCTTCTTCAACAGTTGAAAAGTGACACATCTGACATGGATGCAAGTCATATACGACTCTTTAACCTGGTATACACAGAAATGTTGGATGCACACCAGACAAACACTCTGTGACGTTACCCATAGGTCTTCTGGAGAACGCCACTGGAGCAGTGCTACGTCACCATCTTGGCAGTGCCTGACTCCATCTAACTGTTGGCCAGCTCATGTTTGCGTGGGTTCTCTCTGGGTGCTCTGGCTTCCTCCCACATCCAAAGACATGCAGGTTAGATGGACTGGAAACTTTAAATTGTCCGTAGGTGTGTGTGTGCAGGTATGAATGTGTTTGTTTGTCTGTATGTGGCCCTGTGATAGTCTGGCGTCATGTCCAGAGTGAACCCTGCCTCACTCCCTGTGACTGCTGGGATAGGCCCCAGCTGCCCTGTGACCCTTAAATGGAGTAAGGGGTTGAAGATGAGCAAGTGAGTGATTGACATGATCTAAATTAAGTACAAAATATGAAGTCATATGACTAAGAGTCATACGAGCAGATTGTCCTCAAATACTGAGTGCATGTGCATGTAGGAGCCTTGTGAGGGAAGCCACCAAGTCAGCTCTGACAACTCTCAAAGAGTTGGAGCCTGCACTGGCTGGGACTGGAGACTGTGGGTTCAACTTCTGCCTGTTCCTACACCAGTCACAGCTTCATGGTGGCACAGAGGAGAACAATGAACAAGCTGAAATCTTGGCTAGATGTCACCAGAAAGTGCACTTTTGAAGCATTTTTTATTATTGCGTATTTAGGTGAACCTTTGGTCAGTGAAAGATTTTGATTCATATTGTATTCCTTTTTTGTGTGAATGTTTTTGCCATAGCCATGGAAAGAGATATTAATGAACATGTGCAATGGGCCACACAAAACGCTTATCCAAAAATATGGAAAAGAGACTTTTGTTTGTTTGTTTTTTGCGTCATGCATTGAGTGAAAAATGTCATACTGGACTGTGGGATCCGGTCATACGGTCTGTGGTTTGATCTTTTATTGCAGCCATTTGAGCTCTTCAGACGTCTCTATACTTCAACCTCAGCTGCCTTTTTATAGCCCAGTGTCGCCTTCAGCTGTGTTTGCAGCTTAAAGGCTTATCTTGCATTCATACTTGGATTGTAATTGCATATTTTATATATATATATATATATATATGTGTACACACACACACACACACACATATATATAGCTATATATAGCTATCTTTTCTGTGCCTGAAAACAGTTAAATATTGAGCCATTCAGACCAGAGGATCCTCAGATCAAATCCCAACGTGACCGGAAAATCACTAAGGGCCCTTGGGCAAGGTCCTTAATCCCCTAGTTGCTCCCAGTGTGTAGTGGGCACTTTGCATGGCAGCAGCCTGACATCGGTCTGAATGTGAGGCATTTGATGTGTAAAGCGCTTTCAGCGTCTGATGCAGATGGAAAAGCGCTACATAAATGCAGTCCATTTACAGCTGACGGCTTTCCACGAACCTGACGCAGCACTCTCCCACATTAACTCTACAAAACTACAAACCGGCACTCAAGATGTTTTTTATTTCAATGTGAATTATTGCTGTTTTTAAAAGGTGTAACAAAGACAGCCCTCTGAGGTTTGACTCACGTTGGGTCGGCATCTGTTACTTTGTGTCGTTTACATTTCTGGACCTCTTACTGCAATTTATTTTATTTTACAATCTAAATCTGTTTGAGGATGAGCATTATGTGGTGAACTTTTTCTTCTGAGGATTCTCCACTATCTCGACTATGTGGAAATTATGGCTGTATTTAAAAATTAAAAAACTGTATTGTCAGTCTGCTGGTGAGTTACTCGGATGTTACCTTTTGGGTTTAAATGTGACCTTTCACCTCTGGCCTTGTTTATGATCTCGACTCCC